>NW_016157385.1:278780-292283 GCF_001687245.7 Rhagoletis zephyria
GCTTATCAAAATTAAACAAATTTGGTATCATGTGAAAGAGAACTGAAATAGCTTTTAAACAGAAATAACCACCTCTATTTATATATATTTTTTTGTATCATTTAATACTAAAGAAATTCATATACCTGACCCAAGGTTTGTTCTATGGTAATTAATTAACATTTTTTATTGAAATATTTTTCAATAGGTGACTTTGCTCGTTTGGATATTTCAATTTTAAAGCTATTTAAGTCCTCTTTCATCTGATACCAAACTTGTTTAGTTTGGATAAGGATTTGAATATAGAAAAAAAAATTTAGTTTGGAATAAAAAATATTTGGCCAAGTTTAACTCGTAAAGAAAATAATTGTTATTTTGTGTCCCTTAAATATTCGCATTCTCAAAATATCCGCATTGATTATTGCGAATGCGAATGTTAAAATTAATGCGGAAGCTCTCCGGTTGGGAGTGCGAATGCGAATATTGTAACAGGTCAATGTCTGTACATTATAGATATTAAAGAAAAATTAATGTGGGGGTATTTATTAGAGCACGAGAAGCCAAACCAACCATTTTTAGAATTTTTGTCTGTCTGTCTGTCTGTCCGTCTGTCTGTCTATATGTTTGCACGCACATCACTCGAAAACGAATGCATGGATTTGAATGCAGTTTTCACCGATGTATTGCTAGAGGTCTAACTTAAAATATAGAAAGCAAAAAATTTGAGAGTTGCGACCTCTTTGAAAATTGCAGTTTAAGTAAATTGATAAGAAAAAGTAAATATTGCAATATGGGCGTCAAAAGAAAAATGCTTAAGAAGGCTTATAGCCGAAAATATTTTAGAGTTGCCACCTGTTTGAAAAGTTTAATTTAATTTAATTTATAAGATAAATTGAATATTGTAATATGGGTATCTAACTGAAAAGGTTTAGGAAATTTTACTGCCGAAAATATTTTTAGACAGGGTTGCCACCTGTTTGAAAAAAATTATTGTATTAAATTGATAAAATAAATTTCATCTATATCTATACTTATAATAAAATTGTACCAGGCCAATGTCTGTATCTTATAGATATTAAAGAAAAATTAATGTGGTTTTCATTAGAGCTACAGAAGCCAAATAAACAATTTTTAGAATTTTTGACTCTCTGTCTGTCTGTATATTTGTACGCGCATCACTCGAAAACATGGAATTGAATGCAGTTTTCACCGATGTATCGGTAGAGATCTAGCTTACAATATAGAAGGAAAAAATTAGAGAGTTGCCACCTGCGTTTAAAATTTCAGTTTAGGTTATTTGATACGGTAAAGTAAATACTGCTATATGGCTGTCAAAAGAAAGTGGTTTACAAAGGCTTACAGCTGAAAATATTTTTGTGGAAGGTTGCCACCTATTTGAAAACTTTAATTTAATTGATAGCATAAATTAAATATTGCCTTATTGGCATACAACTAAAGAGGCTAGGAAATTTTAATGCCGAAAAAAGTTTTAGGGGATTTGCCAACTGCTTGAAAAATTGTATTCATTTAAATCAGTGGTGCACAACGTTGGCAGAGCACCCAATACAAGCGCAATATNAAAGCAAAGTAGCTCCCGGAGACTTCCGTGTGCACCACTGATTTAAATTTGTAAAATAAATGAAATATCACAATACGGACATTAAACTAAAGATGATTAGGAAGCTTATATTTGAAAATATTTTTGAAGCGGGTTGCCACTTATTTGAAAACTTTAATTCAGTTAAGTTTATAAGATAACCTAAATGTTGCCATATGGGTATCAAACGAAAGTATTTGAGAATAATAAAATTGCAACAGGCCGATATCTGTACATAATAGATGTTAAAGAAAAATTAATAGGGGGTTTATTAGATCAACAGAAGCCAAATCAAAATTTTTTATAATTTTGGTTTGTCTGTCTGTATGTTTGTAAGCGCTTCACGTAAATGTTAATGTATATAATTAAATGCAGTTTTCACTAGGGATTCCAATCCCGGGATCCCGGAATCCGAGGATCCCGGTGTTTTTGACGTCCCGGAAATTTTTAAATATCGAATTGATAGTAAGAATTTGTTTATGAATTTTGAAGTATGATTTTTGTAAAATGCCGTTTTGACTGCAATTAACAAAAAGCTTGAAACTGCCTTGAAGCCTTTTTTGAAGAAGATTTCAATGAATTTACTCATAGCGTCGCTACTGTAAACGAAACAGAGAGTTTTAAGAAAAAGTTAGATAATTTTTTAGATCAATCTACTCAAAACTTCCTCAAATCGAAAAACTTATAACTTGACCAACGTGCTGGTAAAAGAAGTTCAAATATTTTGTAATGGAGGAGATTGGGGTAATTATCTTTAAATGGATTATGTCTACCTTTTGACAGTTCAGCCTAAAAGTGTTGATGACGAAATATGTTTTTCATCAGTAGGTTTTGTATGTAAAAACTGCAGGTCAAGCTTAGAAGACTCCGCTTTGAATGCTTTGCTGCTCTTACGAAAACATTTTAAGTGCAATAATAACAACACCGGCAAAAAAGGGGTTTGTGTTTTTAACCAGACCCAACTACCAACATGTATTTCGACCCGCTGAATCCGATTCTGAGATCCGTTTGACTCGTACACCCTCACAATTTCTAGTAAATTGCGAAAAAATGGCAAAAAATTCTCCATTCGCCATTTCTCTATAGAGTAGATTAAACATGTTTAGAGAAATTGTTTTTGTATATTTTTGTATTATGGTTTTTTTATTAATCGTCACTTTAAAAAGTACCTGGTATTTACATTATAATTTGTGATGTATACGTTCCTCAATCACACGGTTTTTTAAATACAATTAAAAAAATGTTTTACTTTAAAATTTGTCTGATTTAATAAATATCGCTAGCGTAGAGTGCAAAGTTGCTAAGTCCAAATTTAAAAATTGTACAGGAGAGGAAAAAACTTCGTATAACCATTTTCTTCAAGTATTTCGCAAAACTTTGAATACAACATTTTGACTGTTTAAAGCAAAGCAAAACTCCATACGAATCGGAGGGATTCGTTATTACTAAAAGATTTCGAACTTTTTTGGCCTTATCGAATTTTCGGAGCTTTTTTTTGGCCTTAGCAAATTTTTCTTTCATTGAATATAAACGAGAAAACATAAAACCTTTACCCTTTTCGAAACGATGCAATTTTAATTTATCTAGCCTCCTATATCAAAATATGATTTTTCATTAAAAGTGAAGTTAGCAACTTTTCATTCTAAGCTAGCGATATATGAGTTTTACAGTCAGTTTATCGTAAATTTTAAATAGTTTTATTTAATGGTATGTTTAAATGCTTTCAGATATTGAATTTTTACTCATATTCATAAAATTTATGACTCAATTTGAATCCCGGGATAAATCCCGGGATTACCTAAAAAATATCCCGAAATCCCGGGATCCCAATTTTCCTGATATTTTCGTTGTTTATATTTAGAGTTAGCAACGGACTGTTCTCAAAATTTAGCATTGATATAACCACAAACTTAATTTTATTGACATTCAATTAAGTGTGTTCAAGCATAACAAATCGCACTTTTTTGGAACTTCTGTGTGGAAGGTTTTTCGCTAAAAAAATCAAAGTTTTTTTTTGTTGCTGTCAAAAAAAATAAGAAATCAGAGACGTCGCGCTGTACAATTTCACACAGTTCTCTGTACAATGTATTTCACTAAACAACTAAACGGCTACACCGATTTGATTCATATTTGGAATATATGCCAGCACATTGAAAATAAATATTCCGACCAAAGATTTATTCGGTATGTAGCTCGGGATATTCCTAAAATTCTTATATCGACCAAAACGTCAAGAACCAATATANAATATAAGAAATCAGAGACGTCGCGCTGTACAATTTCACACAGTTCTCTGTACAATGTATTTCACTAAACGGCTACACCGATTTGATTCATATTTGGAATATATGCCAGCACATTGAAANTTATTACTAAAAGATTTCGAACTTTTTTGGCCTTATCGAATTTTCGGAGCTTTTTTTGGCCTTAGCAAATTTTTCTTTCATTGAATATAAACGAGAAAACATAAAACCTTTACCCTTTTCGAAACGATGCAATTTTAATTTATCTAGCCTCCTATATCAAAATATGATTTTTCATTAAAAGTGAAGTTAGCAACTTTTCATTCTAAGCTAGCGATATATGAGTTTTACAGTCAGTTTATCGTAAATTTTAAATAGTTTTATTTAATGGTATGTTTAAATGCTTTCAGATATTGAATTTTTACTCATATTCATAAAATTTATGACTCAATTTGAATCCCGGGATAAATCCCGGGATTACCTAAAAAATATCCCGAAATCCCGGGATCCCAATTTTCCTGATATTTTCGTTGTTTATATTTAGAGTTAGCAACGGACTGTTCTCAAAATTTAGCATTGATATAACCACAAACTTAATTTTATTGACATTCAATTAAGTGTGTTCAAGCATAACAAATCGCACTTTTTTGGAACTTCTGTGTGGAAGGTTTTTCGCTAAAAAAATCAAATTTTTTTTTTGTTGCTGTCAAAAAATATAAGAAATCAGAGACGTCGCGCTGTACAATTTCACACAGTTCTCTGTACAATGTATTTCACTAAACGGCTACACCGATTTGATTCATATTTGGAATATATGCCAGCACATTGAAAATAAATATTCCGACCAAAGATTTATTCGGTATGTAGCTCGGGATATTCCTAAAATTCTTATATCGACCAAAACGTCAAGAACCAATATATTTACATATCTCTAAAACCAATTGCGCTGGGGAACTGAAACTTTGCACTGATGCATATATTGCAAATGCATTGAAGAAGGGGGCGTGGCACCTTCCATACAAACCGAACTTCTCATATAGCTTATCTCTGGAACCGCTTACGCTAACGTCCTGAAATTCGACACAGATACATATGTTATCAATATCGTACCTATGGCGAAAAGTGGTAATTATTGGAAAGGCTGGATGGATATACATTCACGTAAACGCGCAAGTAACATTCGATTGGGAACCATTTTCTCCTGGATAAATCCCATTGAACTATTGTAACTTTGTTTTTAATTTTTAGTTATGTGAAAATTTTGAAGAATTTTTTTAAATTTTTCACAAAGAATCATATATGGATGGCGCTCCAGCCGAAATGTATAGAAACCCCGTGTGGTTGGGCTGCTTTGGCCCTATGTTTAAGTTATATGAATTTAGTTTTGAGATGTCTAAATGAAGGATGGGGTTAAGTTTCTCTGACGCCCTCATACGCGATGATGCGATCTTGCATCTACCTAGAAATCAGTTCATAAATATTACCACGAATTGAAAAAGTGTCGAATTCACAAGGAAGGATCACAGTAGGTATATCTATTGCTTCATTTGAAAGATATTCAAGAGATCACACGACTCATTTAGGAAAACTTTTCATCCTGTGGGACAGCGAGGAGTTTTGGCCCTCCTATAACAGAAAACGCACTTCTGTGCTCTTGAGTTTCCTTATAAGAACTTTTATTGGCATACGCATCGCACCTATGTTGTAGTTGCAAGATTATAGAAAATATTACGCATGCTTGCCAGTAGGGTTGCCAGATTTTTTATACGCGAAATCAGTACATTCGACTTTTTCATGCTAAAAAAATCAGTACTTTTCAGTACATTTTTATTCAAAGCAAAATTATGAATGTAAGTAACAGATAATACTTTAAAACATCACAGCACCTGCTTTTAAAAATATCTTGGTATATAAATAAAATACAGCTCATAAGAAATAAAAGTGTTATTCATTTTAACATGAGTGTACACAATATGTAGCAATAATGAGATCATTTCCTTCTTCAGTGTCTAAATAGTCAAAGAATTCTATACATTTCATTTTAAAATTACTTTTAATTTGAATTTCACCTTAAAAAATTTTAATTAGAAGCCGGAAAGGAAGCAAACTTTGAGTGTGGTGTTGAAAAAAAAACAAAATTACAATTTTTTCAAGCTGTGGAAAAGTACCACTATTTAATGACTTCATCTATATTTCCTCATGGCNCTTAAAAAATTTTAATTAGAAGCCGGAAAGGAAGCAAACTTTGAGTGTGGTGTTGAAAAAAAAACAAAATTACAATTTTTTCAAGCTGTGGAAAAGTACCACTATTTAATGACTTCATCTATATTTCCTCATGGCTTAAATTAATTTTTTCAACTACGCAAAAACTTTGCAAAACTAAGAATTCGAAAAAAGAGTATCTAACTCCTTGTATTTTATGAAAAATGTCAATAAATTGCAAAAAAAAGAATTGTAAGTTATAGGCAAAAGCCATTCGAATATTCAAATTTGTAGTTATTAAACTGAAAGTTATTTTCGAGATAATTAACAACACTCGACAAAAAAACGTCAGCCTTCTCTTTAAATAATTTAAGCTCCATCATACTAACGAAACTGGTACGTACGATATACCCATAAAACGATTGATCTTTTTGTTGTATTAATTTCTCTTATTTATCTGAAACATGTCAACTATAATTAAATTATTTTCTTCTTACTTTTTACAGTACAGTTTAAGGAAGTTCCAACGTTATGTAAACCCTTACGAAAATCTTACAGTATTTTGTTTGAATTGAAAATTTAGTACAAATCAATACAAATTTTGAAAAATCAGGACATTAGCGTACTGATTGAAGAAATGAATAAAATCAGTACAAGAGTTGAAAAATCAGTACTGTACTGATAAAATCAGTACGTCTGGCAACCGTACTTGCCAGAGATCTCACAGATGGAAATAAGAATATTGGTAAAGCTCATGACACCGAAAGGGATTGGTATTCCATATGGTATCACAGCCTTACTATTATTAGCCTATGTGTGAGGAGGATACTGCGCCTTAGTGGTTTCAACTTAAACCAAAAATTTTGACTTTACATACTATTTTTGCTTTTAAACACTCTTTTGCGTTGGCCACGCAAAAGTTCTTATTAGGCGCCGTGAAGTAAGCGGGCATTGGCTAGTTTGTCAATAATATTGTTGGCGAAGAATACATAACTGCGACCTTGCTAGATATGTATACTGTTTAAACATTTAAGAAGTCAATCCCACCTTAGGCTATTTATAAAGTTACGCACTAGGGAGAGCGTCATACTACAGATTCTGGATTGACCCACATCTTCAAGGTATACACATGTATACAGACGAGATCAACTAAATATATCAAAGATATAATTGTCTGGATTTTTCGAAACTTAGCAATTAACTTTGACTAGGCCCCCTTGGGCTAAGCTTAAGGAGTCGTACAGAGACTCGATGCGAAGGAGTTATAAATACCCTTTAACATGCGCCAGGGGCTGCAGTCTGATATTCCTCTTCCCTTGGATGAACCGCAAAAACGCTGGGGGTCACACCGGTTCCGTTAGGCTCCACATTGCCATCAATACCCTCATGACCTGGAACCTACAACAAGGTAAGCTTGTTACGTGTTTCCAAATTTCAAGTAGCTGTCAACAATTATCTTCTTCTTGTTATTTGGCACTTTAACCATTTGTCGGTTTAGGCCGAGACTAAAAAGCACCTGTTGGCACCTGAGTTATTCTTCGCATGATCCGAAATTGTTGGTGGTGTTTATACTGGATAGTGGGTAGACAAAGTCCTTCACTACTTTAAAGTCACAGATGCCAACAGTGATGCGTGTCCCGAAACGGGTGGACTCTTTATATGTTGCCAGGAGGTACTTTGCCATGTCCGCTAGAGCAAGCTCTTTAGCTTTTTCTAAGCTGCAAAATGCTTCCCTGACATCCCTGGGTTTCAACGTTGTCGATATCATCCGTATACGCCAGCAGCATAGTTCTTTTTCTGTATATGGTGTCGTTGCTGTTCAGATTGGCAGTTCTCATTATGCTCTTTTCAGTATGACATTAAACAAGATGCACGAGAGTGAATCGCTTTGTTCAAAACTTCGTTTGGTCTCAAACTGGACTGAGAGGTCTTTCCCAATTAGGACGGAGCTGAAGGTTGTGCTCAACATCACTCTAGTTTTTAGAGTATCCCGAATTTAAGCATGGCGTCGTACAGGCAGCTTCTGTTTGTGCTATAAAAAGAGGATTTAGAATCGGCAAAAATATCGTAAGCGTCTATTTGCATATCTAATGTCTTCTCCGGGATTTGATGTGGTGTGAAAATCTGGTCAATGGTGGACTTACCAGATCTGAAGCCACTCTGAAAAGGTCCAATCGGAATCGGTACGATATATCGAAAAAAAAAATGTCAAAACCTAAAATGTCGAAAAATTAAAAGCCTGATTACACGAAATACATATTTGGTCGAAAAAAAAGTCGAAAAGATAATAAAGTTCGAAAAAGGTTGAAATTGTCATATCTTAAGTAACACAGTGGGACTTGAAATTAAATTATGTATTTTATTAATTTCAAATTAGCATTTGTATTTCAGTAATTTTTCAGTTTATTTATACATAATTAATTAATCATTCGTACAGATGAAATACTATTGCTTATACATACATACATATTTCAAAGACACGTTACCATACGAGGTAAGCCATGATTTCTTTCAGTTTTTAGTACCAAAATTGTCTCATGGCCAATGTCATCTACTAGTAAAGCGCAAATTTAACACCTCCGACGACGTTGTCAGTTGCAAAATAAAGTGCAGCCGAATTAATTTCCAAGCGCCGAACTACTCCGAGCGACTGCTCTGCATTATGCGTAATAGCCCGAACACAATGAAAACGACGAGCTACGGACTACAGCTGTCAAATTATTTTAACACGTACTCTTATGTAGATAATTATTTTGGCGACGACCGGGCTACGCGACGGCTGTGGTTGTGGCCAGATTAGATCTATTTCTATTTTTCTGGCGACAGATAAGGTTCTTCCTCTTCTTTTATGTCAAACTCATACAAATTCATGATGTCGCTGCCGCGTTCAAAGAAAAAAATCATGTCGCCATCGACAAAGCGTTTAGATAATGAAGATAACAAACTGGAAGCTGTGGCCCGTAGCTCGTCGTTTTCAATGTGTTCAGAACTTAACTTACTTTGTAAAGCGGCTCAGAGGTATGTCTGATACCAAATGTACATTCTTAATTCCTACTTACACAAGGCGGCCACGTCTTTGTTAAAGTAATGGAGATTCGGCAGGGAAGTGGTAAGGACCGCCAGGTGAAGGGCAATACCTTACCAGCAACTTACACTTCACCCGGCTGTCCTTACCACGTTAGTTTATTAACTGCAAGCAATTAAAAAAATACACTTCTCCGTGAGTACAAAATTTTGGGAATTTCTTTTTCGAGATTTTCGAATATCATGACGAAAGAAAAAAATTGGTGTCGGGTCTGGTACGATATGTCGAAATTTAAATTGTCGAAACTAAAAACACCGAAAAAAAATGTCGAAAAAAAATAGTTAGAAAATCAAGAATGTCGAGAAAAAAATTGTCGAAAGGAAAAAAGTCGAAAACAAAAAATGTCGAAAATAAAAATGTCGAAAAAAAAATATCGAAATAATGTAATGAATGATGTATAAAATTCGCGCGAATTTAACACATCATTCATTACATTATTTCAACAGGTTGATTTATTTAAGTTAAATTCCACTAATCCTATGTTCTAATATAATAAATGTGAAAGTTTATGAGTATATGTGTTGCTCGTTCACGCTAAAACGCCTGGATATATTTCAATTAAATTTGGAATATAGATATAATATACCCACATATAAAATATTTTTTGGAGTTGCCACCTCTTTAAAAAAAAACCGATTAATTAACAAGTTTAACAAAATATTACCAAGCGAAAGCGGTTCAGAAACTATATATTTCGGAAGTATTTTGTAATAAGGTTGCCGCCTGTTAAAAAAGTAAAAGTCAATTAATTGATAACTAAATATACTTTAAGACGGTTGCTATCTGTTTAAAAAGTTAAAATCAATTCTTTGAAAAAGTTTAAACGAAATATTTTAATGTGGGTATCTAACGAGAATGCTTTATTGTAGAAATATTTTTAGAGAGTTGCCATCTTTTCAAAAAGTTAAAATCAATTTAAATAACACGTTAAAAAATTTTTTTTCTGCGTAATTTTGCAGAACTTTCTTTTTTCATCTTAGGAACTCTAGAACATTTGAAAGTCTACTCAGAACACTTTTAATTTTTATTTTTTTCACACATTCAACTTTTTCGACTCTTTTTCGACAATTTACGCGTTTTGTATTTTTTTCGACCTTATTCATTTCGAAAGCATACGATTTCGACATTTTGCGTTTCGGTTAAACATTATTTCGAGATTTAAAAAATTTTTAAATTTCGACATTTCTCTTTCGACATTTTTATTTTCGACTTATCGTACGGATCCCATGGGTGTCTTCTTTTATTCGATAAAGAATGTAAAAAAGGGTCTGGTACGATACGTCGAAATTTAAATTGTCGAAACTAAAAACACCGAAAAAAAAATGTCGAAAAAAAATTGTTAGAAAATCAAGAATGTCGAGAAAAAAATTGTCGAAAGGAAAAATGTCGAAAAAAAAATATCGAAATAATGTAATGAATGATGTGTAAAATTCGCGCGAATTTTACACATCATTCATTACATTATTTCAACAGGTTGATTTATTTAAGTTAAATTTCACTAATCCTATGTACTAATATAATAAATGTGAAAGTTTGTGAGTGAGTATGTTTGTTGCTCGTTCACGCTAAAACGTCTGGATACATTTCAATTTAATTTGGAATATAGATATAATATTCTAACATATAAAATATTTTTTGGAGTTGCCACCCCTTTCAAAAAAAACCCGATTAATTAACAAGTTTAACAAAATATTAGCAAGCGAAAGCGGTTCAGAAACTATATATTTCGGAAGTATTTTGTAATAGGGTTGCCGCCTGTTAAAAAAGTTTAAATCAATTCTTTGAAAAAGTTTAAACGAAATATTTTAATGTGGGTATCAAACGAGAATGCTTTATTGTAGAAATATTTTTAGAGAGTTTCCATCTTTTCAAAAAGTTAAAATCAATTTAAATAACACGTTAAAAAAATTTTTTCTGCGTAATTTTGCAGAACTTTCTTTTTCCATCTTAGGAACTCTAGAACATTTGAAAATCTACTCAGAACACTTTTAATTTTTATTTTTTCACACATTCAACTTTTTCGACTTTTTTTCGACAATTTACGCGTTTTGCATTTTTTTCGACCTTATTCATTTCGAAAGCATACGATTTCGACATTTTGCGTTTCGGTTAAATTATTTCGAGATTTAAAAAATTTTTAAATTTCGACATTTCTCTTTCGACATTTTTATTTTCGACTTATCGTACGGATCCCTGTAAAAAAATATATTTCACACCAAAGAAAATATTGAGGTGTAATTATTGTATGGAATCACCCATATGTAATACATAATTTTATTTAATTACCCTGCCGAAATAATGTAATGAATGACTTGAAATTCGACATATTTTTTCGACATTTTTTGTTTCGGCATTCTTGGTTTTCGAAATATTTTAATTTGACATTTTTTTCAGTTTTTTTAGTTTCGACATTTTAAATTTCGACTATCGTACCAGAACCGGTCCAATCAGTTGTTTTTCCTAAGGCGCCTTTTTGCTGTTCTCACCTTGTATTGGTCGAGTAGAGGGATGTGAGCTTGGTCTCTGTACGTTGGTTCGGGTTCTTCTTTATTAAATACGCCACCTGTGTCTCCATAAGCGTTGATAAGTGCTCCCTTTATATCTCCATCGTCACTTTTGCAGGAGCTAGCCCGGTCTTAAAGCCAATAGCTATGTGCCTACGGTTCTAATGAAGAGGATTACCTCCGTCAGAATGAGTTTGATGCAAGTAGGTCCATCACTGCTGACAGTTGTATTACTTTGCGTTTATACAAGACAAGACAATTGATAATATGTATTATTTGTCAAATTGCTTGAGTAAAGTAGTCCTCTGACAATAAAAAGTCTTCGAAAATTTTTAGACAGTGACGAAGACAATGAGTGAAGTGTGAATATATAAGTAAAAAAATAATGTAAAAAAAAAATATTTTTTAAAAACAAGCTTTTATTTAACATGTACAATCAAAGGAATAAAATAAAGTAGTGTAACAAAAGATTTTTTAGCCAAGAAAATTTTGTCAAAACTGCACTAAAATGAATAAAATAAAATAAGTTAAGGTCTCGTTAAAGTTACTAAAAGCCATTTAATGAAAGGAGTTATTCACACTCTAATGAAAATTACTAACAATTCGTACTAATTTACTTCGTTTTTAAAAAAGTTTGTCGCGCGAATAGCAAACCGGCATTTAAATATCTGGATACATACATATACATACATACCTAACCAATTATGCATGTACGCTGAATTCGCCGACAAGCTTTTTTAAAACCGAAGTAAATTAGTACAAATTGTTAGTAATTTTCATTAGAGTTTGAATAACTCCTTTCACTAAATGGCTTTTAGTAACTTTAACGAGATCTTAACTTATTTTATTTTATTCATTTTAGTGCAGTTTTGACAAAATTTTCTTGCTAAAAAATCTTTTATTACACTACTTTATTTTATTCCTTTGATTGTACAGGTTAAATAAAAGCTTGTTTTTAAAAAATATTTTGTCTACATTATTTTATTTTATAATTTTTAGTCCATTTATAAAAGCGTTGTATATTAAAAAGTGTTATTTTATTTTATGTACAAAATTTTGCAATAGATATTAAAATAATTCAACTTGCAATGAAAGAGAACAGAAGACTTGGCAAGCAAAATGTTGTTTGCTTACGTGTTGTATAAACATACATATGTACATATAGCAGCAGTTAATTTCATTTAAAGAAATGGCGTGTCGTCCATTTCCGCTGTAGCGTATATAAATGGTGCATATATTTAGGCGCAATATTTAACTTCTTCTGGCGGGGCGACATCTGGAGTCTTCTAATTGTATCTCCTTGATATGATGCCTACCACGAGGTTCATATCTAGACTAGGTTGATATCTAGAATTCGCCACAAATAGCTTTGCTATACTACTGCCGGCAGCTTTAACAATTTTATAGTGGTTTACGTTCTTTGGCAAATTACGCTCTGTTAGCCATAAATCTTACTATTTTTTACCGCCTTTGAATCAAGACCCCTGGACCATATAGGGAATCCATTTATATTTTAAATTGCATTCTCATCGTGATTGGAACTATGCTGAAAATTTCAAGTCGCTAACTTGTCGGGAAGTTAGTTTAAAACCGATCGGAAATTTCCGCGATTTCCGCGGGATGACCAAGTTAAATAAAAGCTTATAAAAAGTGTGAACGTGTTGTTATTGGATCTGCAAAATTGACTTGTGTAAACCCCAAGTACGGGATCCATAAATAACAGCCTTCATTGTGGCGCCGTTCTACGTTCCTTTACGTCACGTCAGGGTCATCTTTGAGCGTCACGTACGCAAAGTACTCATTCTGACTGGGCTATATGATCGGAACTTTTATTCTCATTAGAAAGAGGATTATTTTAAATGTACGTACTTTTCCAATTTCGTGTATTTTACA
>NW_016157385.1:292308-311218 GCF_001687245.7 Rhagoletis zephyria
GAATCCATTTATATTTTAAATTGCATTCTCATCGTGATTGGAACTATGCTGAAAATTTCAAGTCGCTAACTTGTCGGGAAGTTAGTTTAAAACCGATCGGAAATTTCCGCGATTTCCGCGGGATGACCAAGTTAAATAAAAGCTTATAAAAAGTGTGAACGTGTTGTTATTGGATCTGCAAAATTGACTTGTGTAAACCCCAAGTACGGGATCCATAAATAACAGCCTTCATTGTGGCGCCGTTCTACGTTCCTTTACGTCACGTCAGGGTCATCTTTGAGCGTCACGTACGCAAAGTACTCATTCTGACTGGGCTATATGATCGGAACTTTTATTCTCATTAGAAAGAGGATTATTTTAAATGTACGTACTTTTCCAATTTCGTGTATTTTACATAGGTACATGGAACACGAAAGCCACCACTCTCCACGAAATAGACCGCAGGAAGCTCTCAAGTGGTAATCCATCATAATCTACCGGTATGAGGTTAGATAAGAAATTCGTTGAATAAAGAGTCTGAGAGTGGGGAATATTTTTTAACTGGCCCCTATTGGCTGCTCAAAGCCTATAAATATTTACATACTACATTTCAGTCAAATCGGTTAGTTAGCAGTTGATACATCGCCCGATAAACAGGTAAATTAGGAAAAATTTCGTGCCCTGGTTAAATTCCTCCGAGGGGAAGAAATAACATCATTATGGGAGGCTGCTGTTATCGGATAGTTAGAGGTGCGCACTACCACTCGGATCAATGTTCGATCACTGGTCATGATCAAATGCATTTTTCATGGTCCCTAAATGAAACTGATTAGAATGATGATGAATATTGTGCTTTAAAATTCAGAAGGCATCATATTGGATGATTATAAAAAATGGTGTCAATATTATCGCGAATTTTAGCCAGCATAAAAAAAAAAAAACAAGTAAAGAAGTATAAGTTCGGGCGAAGCCAAACTTTATATGCCAAATTTCTCTGAACTACCTTCGCATGATAAGCAAGGGTGTTTACCTGATTTCAAACGTTTTCGATAATATGCAGAGTTAGACTTAATGATATAATTGAACCTAAGTAGTTAGGTAAAAATCGATTAAGTGGTTACCGAGATACACCTATGCCGAGATACACGGTGCCACGCCCAATTACTAAAAGCCTATAGAAATATTATTTACTGTTAGGAGATTGTTGTAACTATTAACTTGGAGTAAATTAGCGTCCTCAGTTATTGAAATATCGGAGCTTTCGTATTTCTGATATTTACCGTTATACGGGAAGCGGGTGTAATTTAGTCCGATTTGAATAATTTTCAACAAATTCCTTTTCCGTACCAATGTTATTAAGTGCACCGAATTTGGATAAATTGATAAATCGGTTACCGGGATATACATTTGTGGTCATAAGTGGGCGGCGCCACGCCCATTATCCAAAAATTTATAATATTATAATTTTCTGCTAAGGTGTTATTGCAATCATCTATTTTGAGTTAACTAGCTTCAGTGGTTACTAAGATACCGAATATTTTGTGTTTCAGTAAATGACCGCTATATGGAAGTGGGCGTGGTTAATGCCCGTTTCAACAGATTTTTTAGCTATACTCTAAGCAAGGCTCGTACCGAGTTTGGTAAGGATTGATGAAGCGGCTACTGACATACAACATTTCATCATAAGTGGGCGGGGTCACGCCCATTTTCCAAAAATTTCATAATAATATTTTGGTTTACCACAATTCTACTTCACATACCAATTTTCAAAAATTTGCCTCTAATATTTTCTGAAATATCGTAGTTTTTGCATTTTTTCAAAAATACCGTTATATATATGTATATGGAAAGTCAATACCAACCTACCTTGGATAAAGGACAACCTACATACCAAGATTCGTTGAGATATCTCAATCTTTGCTCGAGTTATCGTGTACACGGGCGGACGACGCACAGTGTATCATTTCCATATTCTAGAAAAGATTAATTCCATTATTTTGTGTCGCCAAATTTGAAAACAACGTCAAGAATGTTTTTAGAAATGCCTGATAAATACGAACCAATAACAACTAAACAATTTTAATCAAAGTGTATGGCGGGACGGGGTTTGATTTGGAAAATTACCGAGCACAATAATATTTAAACTTTTATATTTGAAACTGAATCTCAATGTTTATTTTGTCGGTGTTATGTGATTTATACAACAATTACTAAAATACCATTTTGGTCTTATTTGCTTGGGTATGTTCTTTTTAATGAATATACATTTTTGGGATTTTAGTAAACTAGGACTGAGTATTCCATGTTAAAGTAAAACGATGTTAACTTGAATTTATTTTTAGCAATTTATTAATTTCATTAGACCCGCAAACTCGTTATCCGCCACTATTCGATAAAGTTTGTATCTCAGTTTATTTGCCACTCCTCTTAGACTTTAAACAACATAATTCAATTTTAGCTGCTGGAAAGTGCAGGTTTTGATGAAATTTTCTTTTTTCTGGCCTACTGGGAATTTCATTTTCTTCGAGTAATTCATTTGCATTTTATCTCGACCGAAACAAATTCTTATATTTTCGTTTTGAATAGAGAAAGCCTGATTCATTACCTTTCCAATGGTATCCCATTTTTGTAAATAGAGTAAGAAATATTGAACTTATAACGGAATTTTGTTGACCCAACTTGACTTTTTTATCGATATTTTCTACGCCCATAATTAAAAAAAAATATATATTTATTTTAAGTCCATTTGTGTCAGTTTATAATTTCTTGTTATAGGGAAATTCTAAAATCAGTTTTGGGCATTTTAGCCTTTGTAGTTATTTAAATATTTCAGTTTTTGCATTTTTAAAAATTTGCAGTTATATAATAGGGTGGCATGACAGTAACTATAAATTACCAATTTTTTGTAAAAAGCTTCGCCTATCTTATAACGTACCTTGGGCAAAATTTCATTAATCTATCTTCAATAGATTTCGAATTACAGAATTAAAAGCAGCTAGATGGGTCAAATCTTACACTGTGCGACGGACGGACAGACAGACATGGCTTAATCGATTTCTCTTTTCATTCTGAGCCAGTGTACGAAAATAAACTATAATGAACGTTACTATTTCGTTTCGTATATTACTTCAACAGTTCGGTACAATACGAAAACAAAACGGCTGAGTTCACTTTGGCGATAGTACACTACAGTAGTTTAGTACTTACAGACGAAACAACAAACGAAATGAATCGTGCAGAGAAAAATATATGTATGTATGTACATATATGCAATAACTAAATACAAAACGAATGGNAACGTTTGCATACATATAAAACATACCCTATGGTACAATTGTCCCAAACGAAAAGCAAACGTTTCTCGTTGGGGAAAATGACAGTAAATCTTACAATAGGGGAATTCTCGAAGTGTTGCACGATGCACGGATTGCACGAAATGCAAAAATACTATTCCAAATTTCGAAGAGTACGAGAGCACCCCATTGCAAAGTGGTAGCATGCATAGGTAGTAGCAGCGAAGTTATGTATCAAATACAATAACAAGAGACAGCAAAAACAAAAGAAGTGAGCGAGATGAGAGGAAAGAGAGAAATGTGTAGCGATTCCAACCATGATACAAATATTTAAAGGTAAAACCGCTCTCTCAATTCGTCCGCCCAAATTCCTTTTCCTCTGCAAGCAAAGCAATCTAAAGATCCTCAAGTTCCCGCAACTATCGTATATACAGCAAAAATGGATCGAGGTTTGTGGTGTTATGAAAACGGATTTGCCTAAGTGCCCCTATGTATGCTCGACCCATTTTTTGCCACACCACCTGACCCAACGTAAGCACAAGGTAGTTCTTTGCAAAAGTGCAGTGCCTTTAAGGTAAAATATCTTCAAATGCATGCCAAAAGCTTCCCCTTAACATGCGGGCAGAAGTCCATTACAGACAATTGCTTCCATTTATTTATTTACATATGTATGTATATTAAAATTTTGTTGTTTCGACAGAAATATATTTCTTTGGTTTGTGTGAAAATAAAAACAAACAAATGCGAAATGACACCGAGAGAAATTTTCAAAATGCTAGCACACGTCAAAATTCTTAAAGTTGGCTCTCAGCGATTGTACCTTATAAATATTTTTATCATGATTCCAACAACAAAACAACTAGCACAGGGTCGCACTTATGTTGCTATGCTATTTTGCAAAATATATACATGGGTTTTGACGTTGCATATTTTGCAGCGATAGGAAATGTTGTTTCCCATATATTTTGTTGTTGTGTGTTTGCAAGTTATGCAATCCGTGCTACGGGGAATGGCTTTGCAAGATTTGGAGAATACCCCTAATTTATTTCTGACTATGTACAAAACTGTACAAAAGCACAAATGATATGATGATCGATGAGCAAATGGGAATTGTTTTGTACAGTTTATTTTCGTATCCTGTTCTGAGCATTTATGTATACATTTGTCCATATCTATCTCGATTCGTTTTGGCTGTTACAAACAACCTTTATGCGAACAAAGTTATAATACCCTTGTGCACAAGTGCGCTCGGGTATAAAAACTAAAAAAAGGAAGGTGAAAATAGAATCGAAATGGATGCACAAGCCTGGCTGCGAACTATCCTCCCTAAATATAATCCAGATTTAGCTTATTCTAAATATTACCCTTCGGATGAGCCGCCGCGGCAAATTAGCCGCAAAAATTTTAATTTGTGGTTTTCAAATACTAATTGTAGTAGCCGGCCACTGCCACTCAGTGACTGTAAGTTTTGAGATGCAACATGGTTCACAGTTAGCTGTTACTAGTGGCGGTATATAGTTCAGCTCATATTTGTATTTGAAAGTTGGTGCCTCATAGAGTTGTAAAACTATCGATAGTGCCATCATCGATAGTTTCCATATTTCAGAAAAAAACTATCATTACTCGTTGATAGTTTGCAGCAATACTATCGATAGTGTCAAGCGCTAATATCGTTANCTTCACAGTTAGCTGTTACTAGTGGCGGTATATAGTTCAGCTCATATTTGTATTTGAAAGTTGGAGCCTCATAGAGTTGTAAAACTATCGATATTGCCATCATCGATAGTTTCCATGTTTCAGAAAAAAACTATCATTACTCGTTGATAGTTTGCAGCAATACTATCGATAGTGTCAAGCGCTAATATCGTTAGTACTATCGATAGTCAGTGTAATGATAACAACTCTTCCAAATTAACCGGGACGGCATCGAAATATAAAAAAAAAGAAATGATTGGGAAAATAAACACACTTAGGGCCGTTTTCTCAAGCAACCTTTAACTTTAAAGCTCACTTCATATTTACAGATTGCTTTAAAATGTATAGTTGTGTCTTAAGTAAAGCGTTTTATTATCGAATTTTATTTATTTATTTACATATTTACTACAAATTGTTTAAATTTCGTAATATAATTTTTTTGATTTATTTGCAGCCAATAAACATATGTACATACGTGAAAAACCGATAATAGAAATGCTTCTCTTTAGACATAGCTTTAAGTTTTAAAGCAACGTTTAAATATAAAGGGAGCTTTTCAATTAGAGGTTGGTTGAGAAAACGGCCCTTAAAGAAGGAAGCACAAAGAAAATATCACCTATAATACAAAAATTTGCAAAGAAACCAAACCGACGCGCAGCTACACAATATGGAGAAGTTATGAATAAAATCGGCTGTGCTAGATGTGTTAAACTATCGATAGTCAACTAGTACTATCGATAGTTTAAGAGTTTTAGAGAAAAACTATCACTACTCATCGATAGGGCCAAAAAAATAAAACTATCGATACTACCGATAGTACCATCGATAGTTTGACACCTCTAGTGCCTCATATATGCGGCTGAATTTCCGCGTCGCGCCCTTCCGTGTACCACAAAAATTTGAATTTAACTCGCAATTTTTTTTTTAAGATAGTTGGAAAAGTGAGTGAGGAAATTGTTATTTTGTAAGTATCTTGTCATGTTTAATTTTAAAATTACACTTTGCGTACACATTATTATAACTATGTATTATGATATTCATTTTCTTATGCCTTAGAGAAAAATTTATGTTTTTAAACTTATATAGAAGCGAACCAGCTACGCAACAGAAATTGTAACCAGGAAGATGTACCAGGAATAATAAAACAAAAATTTGTTGTATTAATTGTAACAAAAATTTTTGCAGAAAATATTGCAGGCATACTGTTGATGATGATGGATAAAAATTTAAAAAATAAGTGCTAATAATATGTTTCAGTATAAACACATATTATTTAAGTGTTTTAATAAATAAAAAAAATGCAGTCAACCTTTGAAATGCACTTTGCGGCTAAATTGCCGCGGCGCGCCCTCTCGTGTAACTTTCAAAGCTCGCTCTCCGAAGAGTTATAGAAAAAAACTTTACTAACAAGCAAGATGGGAAAACAACTAACTTGGGAAATACTGAAAAGAACTGAATTATTGTTGACTAGACAATTCAATGAAAATATACTCTGGGCCATTTTCACTTGCCTTACACGGAACCTTAGAATTTATGCTATTTTCACAATAAATGGCCACACCTCCACCTCTTTTTCCTAGTCTGTAATTTCTTATGAGCTTATAATTCTTTAAGCCGTAGCATGCATCAGCTATAGCTTTTAGAAACCATGTTTCAGAAACACACACAACATCAACCGATGAACATTCAACAACATGTCTAACAAAATCAATTTTGATACTATTAAGGCTACGTGCATTAAAATGAACAATGTTAAAGCTTTTCTGCCTACTACAGAGAACATTTAACATGGCTAGAGTGTTTTCATCACTCATAACGTTCCTACAACACATAAAACACAAACTAGATAGGGGACACCAAATAAAAGCAACTTCAAAACATTGTTGAACTGAAAATCGAGCAGAGGAACTAAACAGACCATTAATTTAAATAAATAACATAAATTTACTAAGATAACATAAGTATAACATACGCATGCTTCAAACATGATTTTTTAACATTAGCCGTCGTAATAACATTGCAAATCAGTCTGATTTTCGATCTTTATTGCAGGCAGTGTTGCCGCGCCCAAAAAATAAAGTTTAACAAAATCTTTCAAAAAGTTTAACAGATCCCGTTAAAATTAAGCAACTTATTTAACGGGTCTTATTAAAACGAAAATGCTTGGAGTTACTGTTTGTTTCATCCTGAGCTTGGTAAATTGGTTATAGAAATAAAAAGTAAGCAAGTCAGTAAGTAAAGGCTCTCTAAGGCCGAGTTTTGTCGTCAAAAGCAAGGATGTTATAGTCTAAGGACCAATTTCAAATGAATATTTAAACGGCACTTAAGTTTGATTGTGGTCTGTGGTTTAAATGCCACTAGTAATAATCCCCGAAAATCGGGGTGCTCCGTGGTCTAGAAGATCTGCATATTTCTTTATTCTAAAAACCGCATACATTGCTTTTGGTTGTTCACTTTAACTTGGTATTTGGAAAGATCGTACACTACTCAATACGCCATGCGTTAAGCATTAAGCTAGGGTCTGACCTTGATACTTATTTATTGTTTTTGCGAACGCTACAATAATTTTGAATTTGCGACGTTTAAATACAAAAGCAAGTGTTGATTCGCTGGGCTGATAACTAACCCTTTATATGTACATATTTGTATTGCGACATCCAAACAATTAAATTGTGATTCTTTAACTATTAGGCGAGACCATTAACTAACCCTTCATATGTACATATTTTGGTGGTGGATTAGCATCACAACTGCTCTAACTTTTAGTATCAAGTCATGAGGTGCAACTCCCCTACTTCTACTTGCTCCCGTGGATATTCAGAAACGACAGTAGATATCGACGCCATATCTACTCCGGACAACATATTAACCATTTCTTTATTAACTATCGTACAGTGCTTATTTTGTGGACGCGAAATGGATCGATCCTTCACGTGGTTTTGATTAATTACACCAGGCTGAGGTTCAAATACCCAATCGGCTAAATCTCGCAAAATAATCTCGTGTGGCACTAATCTTAAACTGAAATAACCAGATTCTCCGAAACGCATATTTATAGAGAGTTTAAAATTCTTTACCGTTCCCTCAGTTCGCCTGCTAGGATTTTTTTCAGTTTTCTAGCATTTTAAAACCATACAAAATTAAAAATAAAGAAATGAAATTGTTCGAAATTGGTGAAAATGAGAATGCGTGTGTGAGATTCAGATTTACATTTTAAAATTGCTCAATCTAAAATTTTAAAAATCTTTCCGTGCAAATATGTACATCGAATGATTCTTAAATCTGAAATGTTTGTGCAAAGTTTCAGATCCAGAACCTTACTTCGAAAGTAAATTGTCTCCGTACGATTATATATAGATACATATATAAATTTATAATACAAATAGAACCATATTTGCCTCAGAAAAAAACCTCGAAATAAACGATGTAAGATTTATATGGGTATCTGTACAGAGGCAAAAGCAACATTTTTGTTTTGCAGATCTTCCGCTGTATCACATTCGCACGAACATAGCAATGCTTCGCTCGATATGAAAACAAAACAGGGACGAAAACGAATAAATGGAACATAACAATGCTCAAATCAAAATAAAGCGCACAGCTCTGCAACGATGTTGTTATCAGGGACGTGAACCGGATGAAAAATTTGGTCGGTTTGGTTCAGGGGTTCGAACCGTTGTTGCACTTTTGGATTGTTTCGTCAAAGCGGGTTTTTTTGTCTTTGAACCGGGGTTTCGGTTCGGTTCAACGGTTCGAAAAACAAAAAAATAACGCGCAAATTTAAGTGTCAAGTATCAAGAGCAACAACGCGCAAGGTATATAGATTCTGCAAAAAAAACAGGGTGTAAAAGTTTATACTTAGCTAGAAACCGTTGCGTTAATTTTTAATTTGGTTTTTAAAACATTGAAGCTGCCTTACTGGCTAAACAGAATGTAGTACCACACCCACTAGCTATTTCGCTAGCTACATTTGCTACATCAGAAATAATACACCATAACCACAGCTACATATTGTCGGCGGTTTAGAGCATTTAGAATATTTTTACTTTTGACAGCTCTTGATACATACCACAGAAGCACCATTCTGGTCAGACAGATAATTTCGTCAAATAATTCTTCTATTTAAAATCTTTTTTTTTGCCGTTGCGTTGCAGTAGCTATGAAATATGAAAAAAAACACAATGATTTACGAAATTTTATTTACTTATTTTATTTGAAAATTGTAAGTATTACATACCTAAATTACATACATATTAGGATCCATAAATAAATGCAAAGAATAATTTGTTCTACATATCCATATCTAAATTTAAGCGCTACAATGGGCTTTTATTTGCACCTCCTTACGAAAATTAAAATTTAGCTGGCGAGTAGTAAGATTAATCACGGAAAATGGCATCTTCTTAATATCTATTTAATTCAAAGAAATCATTTGTGCATAGCAGTTTCAAAAAAGTTTACATGAGAATATTATTTTTGAATAGTAGTAACTTATAAAATTTGCACTTACACATTTTATGAGTTTATCTTTGTATATAAATATGTAAATAAATAACAGTTTAAACTAAGTAAGTACAATAACAATCAGCTACATATATAAACAATATCACAGTTGTGGTGCAACAGTTCGCTAACTGTCAAACTTCCGCAGTCAAGTGTCACTCATGACAATTGCGAAACTTGTCATGAAACAGTTCGGGAAGTAGTCAGTATTTATGCGCTGATCCGACTTCACTGGACGTTGTTGGTGTCGCTGCTGGTTGTTGCAATGCTCTTGATATTGTCGTTCTTGGCACAGAGTTTGTGTCCGACACTGCTGTGTGCTTTTCTTTCGCTTGTTCTTTCGGTGCAGCTGCTGACTTCTCGCTTACAGCTGTCAATTTGACATTTGCTGAATGCAACAGACTGTGATGACTATTGGCCTCCTCATAACTTGGCAAAACAGCGTAGGCCTTACCGGCCATTACAATGCCCGTTGGTGTCGCTGGCTGTTCAGTTGAATTCATAGTAGGCAACAATGGTGTGGTCACTTCGATGAGTTGTGTCTGAGATGGTTGTTGATGTATTTGTTGTTGTGGTTGATGTTGATCACTTGAAACTTTTTCATTTACATGGAAAACACTAAAGACACTGGGATGTACAATTAGACAAGACTGTGGTGTCTTGTTGAGCAACTCAAGTGCTGATTCGTAAGAAGGTAGCCCTGAAACGAGTGTGTATTCAGGCACAGGATCTTNCCTTGAAACTTTTTCATTTACATGGAAAACACTAAAGACACTGGGATGTACAATTAGACAAGACTGTGGTGTCTTGTTGAGCAACTCAAGTGCTGCTTCGTAAGAAGGTAGCCCTGAAACGAGTGTGTATTCAGGCACAGGATCTTCGAGCTCGGGATGAAGTTTTGTGATTTCACTATTGAGGCCGTTGCGTGAGTGAGCGACGGTATTACGATCTACAAATAAAAAGAAAAGAGTAGAAGCTAGCATAAGTATTTTATCAAGTAGACTCCCGTCTCTAAATTTTTTTCTCAAATGCTGTATATGACTTATTCCACGGTAATCGATACCAAATGAAACGAAAGTAAACTTAAGAATTTGACTATATTATTTCTAGTAAGTAAAAGCATAAACAGACGGCAGCGTTGATCCGGATCAACTCGGGAATTAACTGCAGTTGATCTGGATTAAGTCTGAGTTAATCCGGATCAACGCTGCTGTCTGTTTAAGCTTTAAGAGTAAATAAATCAAACTTTCAAGACTGAAAGCCAAAATTTCGAAATTTATCTCAAATTCAAATTTTTTGTCTTTAGGTTGTACCATTTACAAACTCATATGAGAGGTTAATTTTCATAAAAATTTACAAGACTGATTTTCGTAGTGTATTGCCTTTTTTGCATTGTTTAAACGGTCAATGGAGAGAGCAATTCGTCAGCATTGTTAATGAATATTGTTAGTGTTGGTTGAGCTTCTCCTCCGATTTGTGGTGGGAAAATATAAACATCTAAGTATTGTTTCTAACCATTTGGGCGGTTACTGCATAAGTAAACTCTGCGGATGGTTTTCCCTGAGTTGAGCTGAGTATTTATTAATTCCAAATGATACATACTTACATACACAGCGTAGCGACGAATAACTGTTACACAGTTTTTTTTTTTAGAAATAAAAGGGAACTTTATAGATTTTGCGAAAAAAGTATTTTGTTGTTAATTTTCCACAAATTTTACTTTAGTTGTACTAATTAGTTTTTAAATTTTAATCCCTATTTACATTTGCCAGCAGTGTAAACTTTGAAAGAAAGGTTCATTTGGCACGCAGCTCTTCGTCAATTAATTTATTCCATATCTTCTGTAACCATAGGCCAGTTTTCTCCATTTTGAGTCCCAGCATAAAACCTCATACTCAAAAATCGAATGGACTCGGAACTGGTGACTAGGATGGCCATTCATTCGAACAACCGTTTTTCTTTTTTTTTTTGTCAAATTTTATACAATGTCTAAGAAAAAATTCACCTGAAAAAGACTTGCGTGGCAAATGAACTTTTCTCTCAAAGTTTACACTGCTGGCAAATGTAAATAAGGATTAATATTTAAAAACTAATTAATACAACTCAAGTAAAATCTGTGGAAAATTAACAATAAAATACTTTTTTTCGCAAAAGCTATAAAGGACCCTTTTATTTATCGAAAAAACCTAGGTAACAGTTATTCGTCGCCACGCTGTATATATCAAAATAATTGGGCAATTCACAAGGTGTTGTGAAGTTATATTTTCCTAACAAAAGTTGTGTTAAAACACGACGGTTGTGAACACCTGTTACGATTATTTATTATATCTCAGCACTTAACCTCACATAACACCGAATAAACATAGGTTGCAGAGTTGTATCGTCATGTGTTATTTTTCTTCACAAAACAATAACAACATTTTTACAACTGTCATGAAATATCATGACTTCACGACAAACACGACAAATACGACACCTTGTGAATTGCCCAAATATTAATATTTCCTATATGTATAACGATTTCAATATTTCTGAGATTTGTCTTGAAGAAAAAGGTTAAAAACCACTGCTACAGGCAATCCGACATTTAAACTTTCCAGGAGCGCGCATGCAAACATATTTATTATTACTTATTTATTTTAATACACTGGCAAACCTCCGAGTGTATTTCTGCCATGAAAAACAGCTTCTCATAAAAATACAATCGCAGTTCGGAGTCGGCGTAAAACTGTAGGTCCCTCCGCTTTGTGTGACAACATCAAGGCGCACGCCACAAATCGGAGGAGAAGCTCGGCCAAACACTAACATATGTGTAAGCGCCAATCTATTATTATTATTATTATTTTAATACATTGGCCCATTAAATAATAGTGCGTGCATGAAACCTCGTAAAGTGACATTTTTGGTGAAATTGCAATATTGGGAACGAAATTGTATGAACGACCCATCGCAGCTTCGGATTGCAAATGTACTTTTTTTTTTCTAAACTGACATAGCCGGCCTGCTACACTGCGCCTTAAGAATATTTTAGTGCTGTTTGATACCCGTATTGTAATATTTCATTTGTTTTAGCAACTTAAAGTAAACAGTGAACTTTCCTAAACGTCTTCATTTTGATACCCATATTGCAATATTTAATTTATCGTATCAATTAATTTGAATTGAAATTTTTTAAACGAGTGCAAGCTTTAGCAAAAATACTTTCGGCTTTAAGCCTTTTTAAATCTCTTTCTTTTGACAGCCATATTGCAATATTTACTTTATTTTAACTTTTAAACAGGTGGCAACTTTCATTTGTTTTTCCTTCCATATTTTATATTAGACCTCTAGAAATACGTCGGTGAAAACTGCATTCAATTCCATGCATTAGTTTTCGAGTACAAACATGCAGTCAGACAAATAGACAAAAATTCTAAAAATTGTTGGTTTGGCCTCTGTTGCTCTAATAAAGATACCCCATATTAATTTTTCTTTAATATCTATAATGCACAGACTACAGCCTGCTACAATTTTATTATATGTATAGATGCCGGGCCCAAGTGGAAAGAAAGGTTTTAGCAATTATATTTCGAAGCAGCCGTAACTAATATACTTTTTCTTTAAGTAATCGAGGGAAATAAAAAACATATGTACAAAGTACATATGGGCATTTCCAACGGTCGCGAAACTGTACGTTCGAACGCTTCTGAAGTTCAGAAAACAAGGAAAACATATAGCCATGTTCTGCATTTCGACTCAACTTGAAAAGTAAAACGACACGCATTCCGACTAATTTTTGTGTTGGTATTCTCAATTCCGAGTGAATCGAACAAGTTCGAAATCATTTTCGAATCGTTTTCATTTCGATTCGGTAATAAGTTGCAACAGCTGTTATCAGTTATTTATGTAAAAATTAATTCAAATCTGTATAGAACTGAAAAAAAGCCAGTGCCAATGATTTTTGGGTGTGCCCAGGCAAGAAGACGTGCTATTCCATGCTCAAAACAAAAAATCGTCAGCAAAGGATGTATATGGACATATTCAAAAAGTTGGACTCCAAGCAAATTTACCCTTCAATGTAATTTTCTTTATCTAACACGACCAGTACATTTCTTTTAGGTTTATAGAGCCTTATCGCATAAATAAAGATGTTTGTAAAATTCTGTTAGACAAAATAAATAGGTTAGCGGGAAGACATCGTTTTATTTCACCGACTACGTAACTGGCAGCCACACTCCGGTTTTTAGCAACTGCCCTGCAGTGAAATCCCAAACTAGTCAGGAAAAATACTAGTTTACAACTAGAATTTCATGACAGTACAAGTACAAAACGATTTATTCATGCCCTGTTTTATTTGATTTCGACAGTTTAATACAATAAAGTACACAAAATATTATAACTTGTATTTGGCTATATTGTATAGCGTTAAAGCGAGTACGTACTCGCAATTATACCATACCTGTTAAATAATAATTAATATTCATAATGATTATTAATTAAAGCATGTTTTTGTTTGTATAACCGTTTAATGATTAAATACCCATATAATTAATTACTTAAAAAATTCTTAATTAAAAAAGTAATTAATTAGTTAAAAAAAATTTAATTAATTAATTAAATTTAATTACATCATTGTTTCGTTACTTTTGATCATTTTCAATTATTTTTGACTTGTTTTAATTACACGATTATAATTATGTGATTAATTTATATTATTAATCATCAAGGCAAACTATAGACAAAAATTAAGAATAATTATTAAAAATTTAACACTATTAAATTGGCAAATCTAAGGCTGCTAAATAAAAATGTGTAATAAATTAAAGTGTACTTAAAAGTTTTTTATTGTATATTCATGAATTAATTTTATTTTTTTGACTCCCAAATTAGTTGTTTTGGTCCATAATTTGCCTAGTATTTTTCTGTCTATTTTGAACTAGTATGAGACTGGTATATTTCTGACCGATATCTGACAATTGCCATCTCGTAGGACATCCCCATGTTAAAAATACCAGTTGGGGATGCGGTTCATAATAGTTGTGAAGTAGTTTACAACTAGTACATTTGACTACAGGGTGGCTCCTATCAGTTGAGAATAGCTAAGACCAAGATGTCAACTTAGGCAGAAGCACTTTTTCTAAGGTATTGCACTTTGCTGTACAGAAGGTGGAGAGCTGCAGACGAGAACGAAAATGATCATCAGGCGATTGTAGATGTAGGGAAAATGAGGGATGATCTTGCCCGCAGTTACAAATGTAAATTTTTAAATTATTTAAACACATAGTAACTCACAGAATTATTCGTAATATAGTTTTTTCACAATATTTTCCATCATCTTTAATATTTGATTAAAATATAGCTCATTCTATAACAAAAACCATATAAATCAATCTTGCAAACTTTGTACAAAATTCACAAAGATTAATCAAAATTTAAAAAAATTTTATCAAAACTCCAAACTTTTTATTTAGAAAGTCTAGAAAGATTTCGAGTATGCAGTTTTTTAGCCCATTAAATTTTAGTATATAAATGTTTTTCCAAGATGATCAGAATGTCGAGCTGAGCCGGTTTAGCCAAGTTCATCTGTCGGTCTGTTTGAACGCAGTCAAGTCCCTCAGTTTTCGAGATTTCCGACTGAAATTTGGTAAGCGAGTGTATTTTTATAATGTATTAATTATTTGTCTGAACCGTCAATATCGAACCCTTATAAGTCATAGCTCCCATACAACTGATTGTTCATTTTAGTTATCGGTCCTGATTGACCATTCTGTGGAAATGCTCATATGTTTCGCGACTTTGACTTTGCAATGATTGCCAGTTCAAATAATATGCCACTGTTGCAAATTTGTCGCAAGAAAGTTTTCATGCAAAAGTAATCTGCTGTACCGCAAGGGCATTTACAACATCTTTGCGACGCTTCAAGAATCGCCTTATTATGTTTTGTAATACATAAAAGTGCCAAAGCCAGAAGCCATTTGATGACAGTCATAAGCTCCCTTAATTGTTAATCTGCCAATAAGTAAAGGGTAAAGCCCTGTATGCAGCTCTCAAGAAAACGGTCAAGAAAAAATTGCCATTATTTCGCGTGTGTGTCCAAGGAATTTTGGCATTTTTGATACTTCACAGCCTGTTGCCTCTCTCTCTCCTCAAGAAATAATGGAACGGGCATATATTTCTGTTGCAAACCTGGGTTGCCTTGTGCTCTTTTTTCACAAAAAAACTTTAGAAAACCGTAGTTAACAGCGTAGCAAATTTCTTAAGAACTGCGGACTGTCTGAAGGAAATTTGACTCAAGAAAATTTCTTAGCCATTTCTTGTACGTCATTTTGTATGGAATTTTAGCTTTTCTTGAGAACTGCATACAGGCCTTTATTGCGAACGCTATCATGGTACATATACACGCATTCATTTACAAGTATATGTATACTATATATATACAAATGTATGTCATTATTAAAATTCAGAACACTGGGTTTGGATAAGCCGGTTAGTGACGTTTGCTCAAGTCAATGAACGACATTTTCACATTCGCAAACTTTTGTTATTGAAAAACTGGTTTATGCTATCATTTGATCAATAAATTTCGCGGTGTTACCTCTATTTTTACAACACATATGTACATATGGAAATCAAGTAAATTAATTAATCTCTCTTTATGTCTATAAATAAATTTTGTTTTAGTAAGTCAATCGAATGATATGTGTCACTAAGTCAACACTGCATTGCGCGTTTAAATGCATGGATTTTATTTAAGAATTTAGCTTGAAGTTTAATTATGTAATTTCCTCTCCGTTTTTGTAGAGAAAACATATCGAGCCCTAACCGCCAAAATAACGTAAGCGACATTTTTTTTCAAAATTTTCTTTTTCAAAAAGAATTTTGAAAAAAATGTCGCTTACGTTATTTTGGCGGTTAGGGCTCGATATTTGTAATAATGCACAAGTTTACAAACATCCATATGTATACATATGTATGTATGCATGTACCTATCTACTGAAAATCAATTATGCGGCTATCTCGAATTAAAGGTGACAAGATTCTGCGTGATAGCCTTCGACTTGGGTAAACTTTTACACGCAGCTTAATTTTGTACTAAAATTGACAGAAAATTGACTTTTTTTAATTTTTCTTAATTATGAGCGTGACATATGTATATCGATAAAATTGTCAAGATGGGTTAACAAATTCCTTATAAGTTCTTGCTGTTATTATAAAAGTTAGGTATTATTGAAAAGATAATGAATCCAGCTATACATATGTACATATTTGGTTTAATCATAAATTTCTTTTTAATAACAAAAGTTCGTCACTTAAATGACTTTATAGACCAGCTTTCAGTGGTTGAAGAAAAATCATGTCAAAGATGGTGTGAACCATTGTGGGTAATGTCTATTGCAACTGAAGTATAAGCGTCACATTTTTTTCCCAACTGGACAATTTAATCAATATTTACACGCCCACAAATTTTAATAAATAAATTTAAAATTTTTTAAGGTCATTTCATGCAACTGTAGTATAAAATTTGGCTATGTGCAAAGTTTTAGCGAAATCGAAGGTCATCGAAAAAAATCGCCTCTTCCTCTCCACGTTGGTGTGTCAATGAAATTGCTATAAGCTTCGTAGATCAGTCTCGTTTTACAAAATGAATAAATCGCAACTTTTCATTCATATTTTTAACTCAAGTAATGAAACCGAAACCGAAACCTTAACCGTTATCGTGACCTGAAAAGGAACGAAACCGAAACCATTTCAAGCACAGGTTTCAATCGGTTTCCAGAAATTTATAAAAATAATATGTAAAAATTCTTTTGAAATAAATGATTTAATGAACCGAAATCAGCAGTATTTTGCTAAAATTCTTGTTAAGTAGTAAATAAGTATGGCAAAGTAACTTTTTTCAAAAAGCTACTAAAAAGATGCCTAATAAATCAAATCTCCGATCTGGCATCGGTTATTTGGAATAACAATTATATTTTAGTTTTCATAAATCTTCAATTTTACAGCAAAAAGGAAAAATTTAAGTGAATCTGGTGATGACGTTGTTGCTGTGTATCTGGTTATGACTTTGTTGCTGTGAATCGATAATCGTTTAAGACATTGTGATTTTAAATAACATCAACCAAATTTCTGTGAAAATCAAACTTACTTATGTGTGTATATATGTATATGTATGTGTGTATGTAATTCTCACAAACTTCGAATTTTTTTGTGGAAAAAAGAATTTTTTTTAAATCGGGAGCACTTGTCTGAAATTTTTAGTATACGTTCTTTTAGCTGCTAGAATACAACATCCAACGTGGTGTAACATTTTAAAGCAACGCACCATACGTTTTTAACGTTTCTTACGCGTTTTTTCGGAAATCGAAAGTGGGCGTAATTTTAGTACTATTTCGAAAATTTTCAAAATATAGCTTTTGTACTGAGTTTGATACAAATTGATAAATCGGTTACCGAGATACACATACAGTGAACCAAATAAAAACTGGGACGCGACATTTCAGTAAGTTTTGGCTATTTTTCTTTAGTTTATTTAATGTCTACTATTTTTTTATGAAAGTGTAGCTGATTACGTAACAAACACGGTATAAACCAAAATTTCAGACTTTGTGCAAAAATTATGAAGACCCCTATTATGATTCACAACTTTGAAGATAGTTGAGTTGTAAGTTGTAAATTGGTATTGTGAGACACAACTCAACTCAACTTTGAAACAAAGTTGTCTGTCAGTTGTCTTGCACCGGCATGCTCGGGCCCATGGGTAAAACATAATTCGTAACTGATTTCATTTTTTTTTTGCTTTTAATTATTTCAATATAACTAAAATAAAGTAATCTTATTAAAATATCAAAAGTCGTATCGAATTGCCGACTTTTTTAATGGCTACAGTCAACTGAAAACAGTTGTGAACGGCAATAGCAATAAATAATTGAGCTCCCTACAAGTTGAGTTGTCTCAGACACAACCCAACTAAGTTGGTTGAGTTTTGAACCATAATAGGGGCCGAACAATGTGCAGAGTTTGACCAAAATTTCTAACTTCTTAATCAGCATCTTTAGACAAAATTTTGTTATTAATTTTTTTTCTTAATTGACGGTGCTCCGCATCATATAAAAAAAATTCGGAACATAAATTGCCAACAATCAACGGTAAGTTCTAGCATCTACATCCCAAGCTCTTTCATTTGACACCTCATTTTCGAAAATCGAACGAACGGTGCAGATTTGATGACATGGACAAAAAATGCCTTGGGGTATTATACATATACATATATGTATTTTTTTGTTGTAATTTTTATACCCGAGCGCACTTGTGCACAAGGGTATTATAACTTTGTTCACATAACGGTTGTTTGTAACAGGCAAAACGAATCGAGATAGATATAGACAAATGTATACATAAATGATCAGAATGAAAAGAGAAATCGATTAAGCGGTGACTGTCTGTCCGTCCGTCCGTCCGTC
>NW_016157385.1:311243-319627 GCF_001687245.7 Rhagoletis zephyria
TATACACCCCGGCTTATCATGTAGCGGTAGCTTTCGGAAAGGTGGAAAACATATATTTAATACTTGCGCCGGGTATTTAATGTTCGGCTCCGCCCGAACTTAGACTTTCTTACTTGTTCTTATTTCGTTTTCACTCTGTAACTAAAAAAAAACTTTTTATTTGGCAAAATCTTCCAATTGCAGACGATGTGCTGATAAAAATAAGGATTTTCACTTTTGTTGCACGCATCGTAACCTTTTAAAGAATTTGTTTTTTAACTATCTTCTAATGAGAGCACATACGCCTGCCACGTCTAGATTGACTCCTTTTATGCTCCAGAACACTATAAAAGTTGTCCGATAACAGTTTTAGGTACGCACCATCTACAGTCCACTATAAAAACCGCGACTGTCGGAATTTAAAAAAAAGCAGTCATGCCACTTTGACACTTCATAACCTCCTTTCTATTGTAAGCACATACGTCTAACTGGCTGCATTCGATTCTCCTCTCCAAATACTACAGGTTCATTATAAACCCAAACATGAGCAATCAATGCACCAAATTTTGCATTGAATAAAAAGTTCGAACTAATTGAGAAATTCACGTATCAAATACCTATCAGCAACAACCCTCATTATATAATAAGTAATATAATAAACAAATTTCTGCATTTAGATCTAAGCAAATGTGTTGGAATATGATTATTATTTTGTATAATTGATTCAGATGAGTTTTCTTTATATGAATTAAAATTAATCACAATGTTTAATTTCGCCAAAAACAAACCTTGAAAGGTACATATTTATTTAATAAATAATTTTTTTTTGTCAAACTTCTTTCCATTTTGTTATTCCAAAACCGAAGCCGAAACGGAACCGAAACCGAAATCAATTTTGAAGAACGAAACAAAAACTGAAACCGAAACCGGGACGTTATTTTCAATCGATTTCATTCCTTGTTTTCAACTTTGTTTATTTTCACTGTGTATGTGCTTGACTTTGTGTGTCATAAACATTTTAAAAATAATAATTTTCTAATCAAACACCGATCATAACAACATGCGGAACAAATAAACAAATGAAAATAGTCAGAAATCTTTATCGCAAATAATGAAAAAGGTGACATACATATGTATACAAAAATAATCGCAAACAGAAATTTGTAAACAAAATGAATTGACGCAGTTTAGACTTAACCGGCATACTCATTTACTTGCATGCATTCTCAGTTGCGTACTTTGGAGGCGTTTATATTTGGCAAACATTTGTTTAACCGGGTACAGGGGTACCCACAACAGGACCTTTTTCCGTATAAGTCGAGTATTAGTTGACATTTCTTTCCCATCCTCCGGATCGTCGTTATTTAGCGTAAATAAAGGAACTTGGACAATTGAAAGTAAAAAAATTGTGTTATTTATCAAAAAAATAATCGACTTGAAATGTAGTATACCGTACCAGCACCCGGCTACCCGGGTACCCTATGATTTCGGTAGTCTATTTTGTAGTTTTTTTCTATTGTACGCACGTAATTCGCAAAAATAACTATACTATATAACTTATTTATTAGGAAAACAAAAACGATTAAACAATCACTTTATTTATAGCAAATATTATATTTTATGATGTTTTTGGAATGTTCGACACATAACGCTTGTTTACATTCCCAGCAGTTCTTCCTCGTTTTTCATTTTTTTTGTCTTTTCCTGTTTATTGCAAATGAAACCACAACCAGTTACTTCGATTCTTCCTGGTGCATTTCGTGCAATTGAAGGGTTTGGCGTAACATCCACAGTAATTTTTTGATGACCATGATGCTTTCAATGGCGATTTTTGTCCTATAATTTCTCATTATTTGTACGTTTGTCAAACGATTTTAGATATTGGTTTTGTTAACTCCTCGCTCCATTGACGCATAAACAGCCGTTACTGGTTGATTTTCTTTTACAGTATTTCATTATTTTTTATAGGAAATAAGATATGAAGCGAGTGAACTAATATCTATTATATTTAAAAACATCGCTAAAGGCCATCGCAAAAGTCGCCGTTTCGTTCTGGTTCTGGTTCACGGTATCAACGCCAGCTTTATACTTATTATAATAAGATATAATATGGGGTGTCTTCTTATCATCATCGTTCACAGCCTTATCGCAATGCAATGTGGATAGCATAATTACGGGTTTATTTCTATTTGGTACGTATAAGCACCATTATGTTTTGTATGTAAGGCTTATTTTTTCTCAAAGTACCAACAAGAGTACAATTCCATGAAAGCAAGTGCTTGGTAAGGGACATACATAGATGTAAAGACAATGTCCATACATGCATTTATTTTCGCCTGTGCCTTTATTTGCGATAGCACATGTGCGTGTATTTTAATGTAGTTAGGGGACTCCCATATTATTTTTTAAATTTTTCTTACTAAATTTTCTTAATGTAATCTACATATATTCAAAAAAAATTTCCATCCGCAAAATGGATTTGTGAAGAATAGTAAAACAAATACTGTGTGGGTACCCGGGTACCACAGGTGCTACCCAACGTAAGAAAATTTTGGTATTAACACAAGGGTTAAAGCTTCTTAGCAGGCGCGTTGCATTTTGCCTTAACAAGTGACCTCATTTCATTGAATTAATTTCGCTTTTGACCATTTTGCTGGAATTTTGCATTCTATTATTTGGGATATAAATTAATAATGAAGTTACAAATATGGAAAAACTAACAGAGGGAAATAACCGCCACTAACCGCCACATTAACAAAGGTTCATTTGAAGAAAATGTGCCTTCATTTGTACCCTGGGAGTTTGGATTTTGATACTCTAGCAGCAAAGGTACGATATTTAATCTATGTACAAGTACATGCTAATGCAATCTCGCATATGGTCTACAGTCAACTAAAGGGTGATTTTTTTGAGGTTAGGATTTTCATGCATTAGTATTTGACAGATCACGTGGGATTTCAGACATCGTGTCAAAGAGAAAGATGCTCAGTATGCTTTGACATTTCATCATGAATAGACTTACTAACGAGCAACGCNCCAAGATCATGCGATTTGACGCCTTTAGACTATTTTTTGTGGGGCTACGTCAAGTCTAAAGTCTACAGAAATAAGCCAGCAACTATTCCAGCTTTGGAAGACAACATTTCCGAAGAAATTCGGGCTATTCCGGCCGAAATGCTCGAAAAAGTTGCCCAAAATTGGACTTTCCGAATGGACCACCTAAGACGCAGCCGCGGTCAACATTTAAATGAAATTATCTTCAAAAAGTAAATGTCATGGACCAATCTAACGTTTCAAATAAAGAACCGATGAGATTTTGCAAATTTTATGCGTTTTTTTTTAAAAAAAAAGGTATCAAGCTCTTAAAAAATCACCACATATATTTGCATAAATGGTACAAGTATCTACTTATGTTGAGAAATCGCCAACAAATAAGCACACCTGAGTGCAAATTGATATTTTTTATACACACAACGGCTAAATATAGGCGTATGGCTACTTTATACATACATATCTCTATGTATGTATGTATGTATTTGTAAACATATTTGTACTTATGTATGAAAAATAAATGCAGCTAACCGCCAAAAGTAAACACAAATATTGGCTTTACCAATACCTATTGCAGTTGGACAAACACTATCACAAATTAATGCATACAATCATATGGACATATACACATCCATAGCCGATTTAGTAGGTTGACGAGTTATTGTCGGACGTTGACGCTCAAGGTGAGGCATAACAATGCAATTAAACTGCGTTCAAATTGGTAAGTAAACATTAATATGAATACAAATATATTTTTATACTGTAAGCTTAATATAAAGTATGGAGGCAGCCGCAGCCGAATACTGGTAGGACCCACTTTCTGGAGGCAGAACTACTTTCCAGGTACATCAAAAACCATGGCTATGAACTCGTGGACGTGATCCAAACATACACACATTTGTACATACAAATATCGCCAAAGATCTGAAGCCGATGTTGGACCGATACGCCAACAACGACATTCACTTATTGAGTATCACCACCTTTGAACCCTATCACTCCGTGCGTGCCTTTATAGGAGCCACTGTATCAGACCTATCTCCTACCTACCCAAACTCGACGATACATTTTAAAGGTACCCCACACAACACCAACTACCTCTGCACTAGATATCAGTGCAATGCCACAGTAACGCTCAAAGGTGAGTGCCTGGACTCAATAGCACTTGCCCTAGCTGAAAGCAAGACCCAAGCTTTTCTTGTTATGGGCAGGAAGAGTCGTGAATATTTGTCCTTTAATATTGTTAAAGGAGTCCTGGTTAACACAAAACCTGCCATATATTACTTGGGTATCATATTAGGTTCAAAGAACACCTTGAATATATTTTAGAAAAAATAGCATTCAATGTCCCTTTTCGTAACCTACGCCATGCTCAATTGTTCTACGTGGAGTTTATTATTACGCTAAATTTGCTCCACTCTCAAGAGCCTTCTTAGAGTTAAATAATGTTCCAAATCTTGTTCCTGCACTACCCCATGCAACAGTCCGTACCCACCTATTTAACTACTTCAAGGCGCCTGTCACACCATCAATACGGATCGCGATCCTGGATCATGCCGTGTAGCATTGATGGATCGCGATCAATATCGCAAGATTTCTAGATATTTTGGAAGCCATTAATATGGATCACGATCCAAATATCGCGATCGGTATTAATGGTGTGGCAGGCGCCTAACTAGTCTCTAAGTAAACTTGTTCGGTATTCAGTAAGGATATATTGCTCATTTTACTAATATTATATAAGTTAATAAAATAATAAATAAATAAAATTTGCGTTGGAAGGGTTCCCGAACATATCAAGCACGTATTCTACTGCAGAAATTTCGTCAGAGGACGGAATTATCTGCGAGATGTCTTTAAAGCAGACCCAACACTTAAAAGTGTTGATGGAAATATGCTTCAGCCCCAAAAAACTGGATTCCAGTTTCCAATGTAGCACCAAGTATCATGTACACACTCAGAAGAGCTGAACAGGACAGAAAAAGGATCTTCGTAAGATAAACCTGACCCATATGGTCGATAGGGTGGTAGTACGACTAACAAACTGAAAACAATAAAACGCTAATGTACGTGTGAGCTTCGTGCTCAAACCGCCTCCCGACGAAATACTTGACGGTAGTACAGGGGGGAAAATACGGTACAGGACGGCAAAAAGTTTAGTTCAACCCATACTGACGGGCAAAGGTTTTCGATGCATCCTCCTCTTCGTAAAAAAAAAAACTCTGCACTTACATCCCTAAAACCATTTAGCTAACACAACTTTTGATCCCCGCCCATTATTATTTTATATGTATGTATATAAATTTAACTTAATATATTTACTTCATTTAATTTAATGCAATTTCATTTAATTTAGTTATTTAGTTTCTTTTATTTTTATACGGTTTTTACCTCGTTTCCTCGCACATATGGCGGCAAGAATGTAAATAGGAAAAATAAATTTAGCAGGTTTTTGGCTACTTTTCATTGTTGAAAAAAAAAATTGTAGAGCTGAACCCTGACGTGCTACAAACTTTGTATATGTCAGAAATTAAAGGCTAAATCGTGCCCTTTCGAATGAGCCCTATGCCGAATTAATCGCATGCACCCTTAGATCAGGGGGTGTATTTGTGTTTAGGGGTGCAGGAAAAATTGATCACAGAAAGAATTTAATCTTAAACGATCATAGAAAATTAATAATGCCAAGGTTTTAACTATATTAAAAGTCGCTGATTACGAATCTGCAGTTAGATTTTAAAAATTTAAGATGACGGGTCGAATATGGTGGATATAAAAATTGGACTCCTAGACATCTCAAAATCAGAAATTTTTTACTTAATGCTTTACCATTTACAAACCCATATGAGAGGTTAATTTTGAAATTTACAAGACTGATTTTCGTAGTCTATTATTATTTTTGCATTGCGTCAGTGGAGAAAACAATTCGTTAGCATTGTAACGGCGTAATTTTCAAATTTTTCTGAGCAAGTTACTTAATATTTTATTATATTTAATGTCACGCCCGTCACAAAATACACAAAATATTTACTTTGAGGAAATCACATCTTGGACAGTGTAAAAAAGCTGACGAAAGTAACGCTATGACACAGAGAAATATGTGCGAATTGCTTTTAAGTATTTATATACTTTTATTTTCGAAAAAAGAACCGATTATGTTGGTCACGTCCGTTATATGTCACACCCGTCACAATTTAAAGTTTGACAAACTTCAATAAATTCGGCCAGGGACTGCTACCGTTACTTATCTGCTCATCTGAAATGTGTCATATATCTGTTTGTGATTAGCGATGATAAAGCTAATCATAAAGATATGTTGCTCGAGCGATGGGAAAACTTAAGCTATGCTGTCACGGATAAGAAAGAAACCATTACTTCGCTTGTCAGGGCAAAAACAGTATCTAAAACGGTGTTTTACAGGTAACAGCCTTGGTTTGACAGGTAACAGCTTCATACTATTTAAAAATAAGGTACTTCACAATTACTCAAGCAAACAATGGAGATGAAGAGTCCGATCAAGGATTATCCCGTCTTTAGGTGGCAGAATCTTGTACGTGTTGTAAAATCCGATTTTTTGAGAAATAAGGTTAGTTTAGTTGTCTAATAATGTGTATTTATGTATTCATGATCAACTTGTCACACCCGTCACAAAGTCAAGTCACACCCGTCACAGTTGAATTTGGAACATATAATCTATAATTTCCAATAGAGGTAAGCAACTTTGGCGTAAATGTTGAGAATGTTTATTTAACTATACAACGAACTATTTAAAACCATAAGCAGAAGACATAATTAGCAGAAAAACTCCGATGCAAGTAAGTAGTACCTAATTTGGTTTGCGTACTCGTCACACCCGTCACAGTGACTAAAATTCAGATAACTCGTTTCATTAAATTGGTTTTTGAAATTTTTTAAAGAATTTTGTATTACAGTTTAAGAATTAAGCCTTAAAATGGAATAGGCCTAAAGTATTTTTCTCAATTGTAGAAACTTTACAGTTTTTGTTACTCAAAAACTAGCATGGAAATCGGACCAACAGCATTTGATTAAGCTGGTCAAATTATTACAAAGCATCAAAGAATTTGTAAAAGTTGGTTACCATTTCTTTTTTATCTGAACTTTTAATTGAGTTGAAATGTCACATCCGTCACCGTGGAATAAGCCTAAAGTATTTTTCGCAATTGTAGAAACTTTACAGTTTTTGTTACTGAAAAACTACCATGGGAATCGGGCCAACAGCATTTGATTAAGCTGGTCAAATTATTACAAAGCATCAAAAAATTTTTAAAAGTTGGTTACCATTTTTTTATCTGAACTTTTAATTTCGCGTTTTCAGGTGTAATTTCTTGAAAAAAAGAAAGAAATAAAAAAAAATTTTCCAAAGTTAATGGTGCTGGAAGGTATGGGAGGAGTTTATTATTTTTACTATATATATATATGTGTGTATGTATGTACATTAGACCACGTAAAAAAAAAATCCTGCAATACGAAGGGAAGCGAAACCGAAAAAAAATAATCATTTTATGTACTTGTTTAATTTTGAACCTTAAATTCACAACCTCAAATCGATATAAATGGGTACCAACTTTTACAAATGCTTTGGTATTTATTCATATTTTGACATTTTGCAATGAATGCAATTGGTCTCATTCCCATCACTTATTGAGTGTTGCACCGTGTTATTATACACATCAAACTCTCTAGATTTTAAGCAACTACAGTACTGGTATGCTAATCTAACCCTTGAGAACGAAGCACAGCTGGCCTGGTTTAGATGAAGATGTAAAATCCATATGTAAACACATATGTACATACATACATATACATACACATATGTACATACACTAACATGTGCCACAATCAAAAGCAAATAAAAATACCTGTGCATATTGCAGAATAGAATAATGTCGACATTAAGTACTTAAGGGATTATCTTTTGTGAATCCACATCTAATAAGATCTTCAAATAAATAGAATCTAACCCTTTTCAAAGCAAATTAAATATTCAATAGAGCGACAAGCAAATGTAAACATTATAGCATTATCAAATGACTTAATTTAAGAAAAAATCTCTAAAAGGTTTAATTTGTAAGCATTTGCAGTTTGTTATTATGCGGCATTCTACTACTGAATATCGAAAGGATAATGAATCACGCTCAGATGGAAAAGATCGAATTACGAAGTTTCTGAAAAAGACAAAGGACATTTTCATTTATTTTTGAAGATAGGCGTCGTACAGACAGTGTATGACAATGCCAAGAAAAGAATAAGCAAAAATGGAATCTCATTTGTCTGCGCTCTGAATTTGGCAAATAGGAAATCTGATAAGGATTTGAGTGCGACGACTGGACGACCTA
>NW_016157385.1:322113-324632 GCF_001687245.7 Rhagoletis zephyria
CGTTTCTTATTTTTTTTTAAGGAAAATAAAGCCTACTCTATAAAAAAAAAACATTAAACCATAAATCTAAAACTTTGTAGAACGTTTAAGTGTAAAAATCGACGAATTTTACCAAATGTACGGCGCATCCTGTACATCGCTACTTATGTGTATCGCGTTCCCGGCCGTGATCTAAGCGTCGTACAAACAAGTAAGAAAGTCTAAGTTCGGGCGGAGCCGAACATTAAATACCCGGCGCAAGTATTAAATATGATGATCGCCGAGCGACAGCAAGAGAGAGATCGGTTTGCGTTCTTTGTTTACGGCATGTATGTGGGCTGGTTTGTATATACATACATATGTACATATTTTTATATGCATATATGGATCTGTATATATGTAGATGCATACTTCCATATGAGTGCGGCCACGTAAAGATTACCTCGAAAATGTAGCCAAGTACCGGATTAAAAAAAAGTTTATTATTGTAAAGTAATTGTAATACTTATGTGGGCAGACAAATATAAAAAAATCGCATACTATTTTTCAAGTTATTGACAGATATCTTTTAGAGTATTACAAAACTGAAAAATTAATTTCTTCTATTGTATAACATTGTGAAATTTGGCACTCTTGTAGGTAAATATTTACTTTTCATCTTACTAAAACAACAACCTCTTATTGTTATAAATATGTATGTAAATAATTGTTTTTGCAATAATTTTATTTTTACACAATTTTTTAGTGTTTTTCACGCTACTATAAAAAGACAATTATGCATAAAATAAAGGCTACAAGCTTTTACAATCTGGGGTGGGAGGTATGTACATGTGAGCAAATCTCACGAATGGTTACATTTTTTAACAAAAACGTGTTTTCGGTCGAAAATGGTGTCACGCCTATGTTAGAAAATGCTTTATTTTCACTTTTGTATAAAGAACAAGATTCCAACGCGAAATTGTATTTAAATGAAAATTTAAGAAAGATATACAAAAAAGTAAAAAAAAAACACTTATTCCAGTAGTTGCGTATGTAACGTATACGACCCGCTAAATATTACCTTTATTCAGACGCTTTAACTTAAAAGTCATATTATTTAAAAGTAATTAAATATTGGCGTGGGAGATTTTTACACAGTATTCCTTATGAACATACATATATCGTCGCCAGCATGCCAAGAAGCATGAATATGTAAAAATTTAAATTTTGGTAAATCAAGTTTTTTGCGCGTCTTAACTCTACATTTATGCAATTGAAATTGTAAAATATGTGGTTTCCGTGATATTCTGGGTTTTGGTATAACAGAACTTCCAAAGATTAATCAAGTCAGCACAATGACTCAAAACTGATAAATTTCCACATTTATGCTTCTGGCATAAGTGTGACGATATATTACTTTCTTCATGTACATATAAAACAATTTTAGAATGAATTTCGAGTTTGCCAATCAAAATTTGTAAAAACGGAATCTTAGTTTTTTAAATCATGGTTATCTTTTACTCAGTGTAACTTTCTTTCATTTGGTGACACACTAGTTTTAGTACACTAGATTCGCTCGTTTTGGCAAGAAGAACATTTTCACCGTTTAATTTTGAGGCATCTAAAATTATTAAAATTAAAAAATTTCAACATTTAAAAAATTACAAAATAGTTGCGACAGATATTCTGCACGCTATAATTTTTTTAATTTCGTGGTGCCTTCTTGAAACTTCACATATATGTTGCATTTGATGCCACGTCCATTGCCTCGAATATTAGAATTCTACTTGAAGACTATCCGAAGTTATTAAACCAAAACCAATATGATTTTTTCGAGTGAAAATGAATACACTTTTTGAGAAATTAAATTTAAAAAAAAAATATGCACTTTTTGGTTATTGTTAAATAAAAAATTTTAAATAATGGAAATCAATAATTATATCATTCTATCTTGAAGTGCCAAGAATTACTGACATTTGAGTAAAAACATTGTTGGCATCTATTAAATTTTGACAAAGTTATGGGCATTTTAAAAAAACATTCTCACTGTCAATTCGAATAATCGATTTTTGCCTGAAAAACAAAATCGCGCTTAATTCGGCCGAAAAATTTTTCCGAGTCAAAAGAAAAAATACGTGTCTCATTATTTGGACCAACAAACAATGTATTTGAGTTTGGTCGAAATTAAAAATCATGCTCGTACCTGACCGGTTGTCTGGAAATGGAAAGCATCAACTACATCAGTAATTATGTTCGCTTAAGTACCAGCATCGAGGTACTTAAACGGGTTCTTTTAAGTACCCAACCCGCCTAAGTACCTCAAAAAGCTGAAATTTTTCGTGAGCTATTTAAGCGAGTTTTACAGTAAATGTAAGACGAATGCTGTAGCGTTTGTTTTTCTGCCGAGAGAAGGGAGTGATATTAAAAAACCACTCGTGGGGTTGCTCATATGTATATCGTCACTTAGCGCGTAATAATAGTTTTGTTCCACCCGCTTTTCGGGCTGTTTCGGTAATTAGAGCGTAAAAATAAGTTAATCTCTCACAAGTGTCAAAAATGTG
>NW_016157385.1:324732-325713 GCF_001687245.7 Rhagoletis zephyria
CTCCATTGTATGCTTGAGTAATTGTGAAGTACCTTATTTTTAAATAGTACGAAGCTGTTACCTGTCAAACCAAGGCTGTTACCTGTAAAAACCGTTTTAGATACTGTTTTTGCCCTGACAAGCGAAGTAATGGTTTCTTCTTATCCGTGACAGCATAGCTTAAGTTTTCCCATCGCTCGAGCAACATATCTTTATGATTAGCTTTATCATCGCTAATCACAAACAGATATATGACACATTTCAGATGAGCAGATAAGTAACGGTAGCAGTCCCTGGCCGAATTTATTGAAGTTTGTCAAACTTTAAATTGTGACGGGTGTGACATATAACGGGCGTGACCAACATAATCGGTTCTTTTTTCGAAAATAAAAGTATATAAATACTTAAAAGCAATTCGCACATATTTCTCTGTGTCATAGCGTTACTTTCGNATTTCCTCAATAAATATTTTGTGTATTTTGTGACGGGCGTGACATTAAATATAATAAAATATTAAGTACTTGTCAGAAAAATTTGAAAATTACGCCGTTACAATGCTAACGAATTGTTTTCTCCACTGACGCAATGCAAAAATAATAATAGACTACGAAAATCAGTCTTGTAAATTTTCAAAATTCACCTCTCATATGGGTTTGTAAATGGTAAAGCATTAAGTAAAAAATTTCTGATTTTGAGATGTCTAGGAGTCCAATTTTTATATCCACCATATTCGACCCGTCATCTTAAATTTTTAAAATCTAACTGCAGATTCGTAATCAGCGACTTTTAATATAGTTAAAACCTTGGCATTATTAATTTTCTATGATCGTTTAAGATTAAATTCTTTCTGTGATCAATTTTTCCTGCACCCCTAAACACAAATACACCCCCTGCTTTAAGGGTGCACGCGATCAATTCGGCATAGGGCTCATTCGAAAGGGCACGGTTTAGCCTTTAATTTCTGATATATGCAAAATTTGTACCACGTCAGGGTTCAGCTCT
>NW_016157385.1:325800-328597 GCF_001687245.7 Rhagoletis zephyria
TTCTTTGAGTCTCGTTGGTGAAGGACCAAAACGGCATTATGGATATCTGACAAACGAACTTGCTTCTACTTAGAATGGAAAGCATATTTTCTTTTGGATCCGTCAGTGCCATTTAAAGGAGCAAATAGCATCCAGACACTTAGCTGGAAGCTTTTGTCTTGCCAGTAAAGGCATTTATTCTATTGTTTCTGGGTTTACTCTGAAGCCGCAAAGTTTTGCCCAATGGATCAAAATGCTTGAATCTTATGTAAATAATACTACTCACCACGGGTGGCATTAACCCATCTTATAGATTTAGACGAAGTTCGGATGCATCTTCAGATAAACTATATACAACACCTAAATAACTTGGGTAAAGTCAACTTCGCTTCCATCCAATATTTAGGAATAAACAATATAACCCACTGTTTTGAGCTCAATATATTTCCTTAAGATTATTTGGCTTAACATCAATCAGTTTTCCCTTAAAATTGTTTTGTAACGCCAATTATGGGCCCCATAATTTAAATCTATTGTTAGAAATTGGCATCCCCTGTCCTTGCTTCAAAAACACCTAGCAAAATAGACATTTCGTCAAAAACAGAGATACATATTCCAAAAAGGGAGAATAAGATCATTTCATGGTTTTACAGTAGTACAAAAGAACAACAACGCAAGAAACCGACTAACTAGAGGAATTTTTCCCACCCATCCAACTATCCATCCGTATATGAGGAAATTGTAGTAAAAGAGCAGAATAATATATGTTCTTGGTGATGCTTGTTGGTGCGTAACCGAGCGGCAAATGAGCAAGAACAGACGGTAATACTTGCACGGCATGGAAAACAGCATACGTTGGAGGGTTCGAGGTATACATATGTACGTGATGCACAGCGGAAAGAGCAGTTAAACTGACAGAAATCCATTTTCAGAAGAAAATTAGGTCTTTGTTATAAATTCACCGTCAAAAAAAAAAATACGCACAGAAAAGAATAAACGAAGCAATAAGAAATAGACACACCAGTACTGGTGAGGTAAGCTGAAGAATTGACGGAAAACAGGTAGTCGGCTGAAGTACTCACGGCACAGCCGATCGATTGTGAGTTGAAAGAGCGAGCGAATGATCGCGTAAGTGGTCACTGGAGAGCATCTAAGCGTTTGCCAAGCATATGGGTTGTTTGTGAAATCTACTACAATTTTTTTCTCACGCTGATTATACTACTAAAAAGTACTCAAACCGCTGAGACACAGAGCTGTGCTGTCTCCGCGTTTCCACCTCGGCCTATGATATTACTATGAAGATTGCCAACAATGCTGGCCTGAGAGATTCTCCTCAAGAAGAGTGAGAATTTGCCTTTGGAAAAAAATCAAAAAAACTTAAATCCAAGATGGCGGGATGTTGCCAAATGAAATTTAGGGGTAAGACTGTGGATCCATGATCTACTTGTCAAATAGAAGTAAACTGCATCAAAAAATCGCTGTTATAATTTTTTTCAATTTTCCTACCAAATTTATCTAATTTTACTGGGCTAATTTTGTATGGAGAAATTAGCAACATCTTCCACAAAAAAAATGTATGGACTACAAAACTGCATACTCAGAACGTGTCTTAGAAACCAAAAACTCGAAGTTTTGATGAATTGTCGAATTTTTCTAATTAAATAATCGAAAGGCAAATAGCCAAAGAATGCTGAAATGTCTCTTCTTTATGTATATTTTCGCCACTGTATATTTAAATACCTTTTCTCCGACTCTATACACTTCTTTTACGTTCAATTATTCTTAACGGTTAGACTTTCAATTATCAATGAATTTTTCTTTCGAATACTACTTACAATTTCTTTTCCACGTCCGGAACTGGTGGTACAGGAAGCACGAGCAAATGCAGAACACCATCGATATGAGTATTAGCGTCAACACAATTCCAATCCAGACTTCGTTCATGAACTTGTCGTATTCCAATTGGCGGTGCAGCTCATCGACGGTATCAAATCCGGATGAGTCGATTGATACATGGTTCGGTGGGGGTATCCCAAACAAGTCCATATTGTCTTCCACAGGGAGCGGACTATCCACAACTGGCGAATTATCGATTTTAATATATTTTTGTAATTGTATAGAATTAAGTAGCGTGGCCCCAATTCTTTGAAAAATATCACTTGAGGTGTTGATCGAGGCCGCCGAAAAGTTTAAAGTGGGCACTGTGGGTGTGGCAGGTATAACCGTCTTACTGTTTTCGAGTATTTGTTGCGCGTAGTCGTCCAAGGGTGGCAATTCGTGTGGCAGTTCGAAATTCAATGAGCGTGTTAGACCTTCCATATCCGCGTTTATACGCGCTACGCGAAAAATGTATGCTTGTAAGTAGATATGTATGTAAGTGGGCGCGATATCACTTTCTTTGCTTTCCTCCTTCGCTTTACTGCGTTTACTCACGAAGTGCAATTAATTGCGTTCTGTATGCGTATTTGCTTATATCTTTTTGCAACTTATGAATTATTTCCTTTGTGTAATTGTTTTTTATATGTGTGGTTTTTAACTTTCTCTTGCCTGAAATACTTTCATGCACTCAAGGTTTCTTTGTGTCTCAGGTATTTTGTAATTTTATTGGATTCTTCTTTGCTTAATTGCCTTCGAGTCGATTCACTTTACATACGACTTTTCCCGGCACACTTGATTCCACTTCGCGCTGCGCTAAATGATACGTCTATAACTACCGCAATCTCTGTTTAAACTGTTTTCCGAACTGCAGATACGCATCCATAAGATATACTTCTCTGGCCTGTAAGACATAAAAAAGCGGCACACTAGCTCAGCTCTG
>NW_016157386.1:0-9517 GCF_001687245.7 Rhagoletis zephyria
GCATCAAAATACCTTTCTAATGATATATAATTGTTTATACCTTAGAAGTACAGTTTAGCCGTAAAAGGGGTGTAAAGGAAAAATGATTGCCTATTTATATAATTGATAATACGCGAAAGGACTTTTTGTCCAGGTCATCAGATCTGAACCATTCGTTTGATTTTCAAAACTGGGGTATCAAATTAAAGGGCTTGATATGTGGATGTGCAGTAGGCTTTTACTTTTCCGGAAAGAATGTCCACCTTTTAAAAAATCAAGTTGAGATTATTTATAGATCAATACCATCATATCCCCATCCTCGATTTTCAAAAATGGGGAGCCAAATTAAAAGCTTTGGTTGCAGATATGCAATGAGGTTTTACTTTTTGAAAAGAGTTGCCATAGGTAGCAGTCGAAATGGTTATTAAAAGCTTTGCTTCTTAACTGTGAGAGTGTTGCCCCTGTTTAATAAAGCAAATTAAATTTTAAACAGGGAAATTAAATAGGTCATTAACAAAATGTTCCCGCACAGGGGTACAGACTAAAGGAGTTTAAAAAGGTAGTAATTTGAAAATGTTTTGAAAAGGGTTGCCACCTGCTTTCAAAGCCGAATTTAGTTATATGCAGTATTAAAAAATTGGCGTTAAACGAAACAGTGCTAAGAAATCTTCAGTTTAAACATCAAAAGTTTGTTTGATGGTTTGAAGAGAGTTGCCAGCTGTTGAAAATTTTAAATTTAAATGAATTATTAAGTTAAATAAATTACTAAAAGAGGTGATTTAATCGTTCATGCGTTTGAGAAGGATTTATATCTGAACTATTTAGGAGAGTTGCCAGGTGATAAACAAATTAAATTCAATTTAATTCTGCAGGTAATTGAATTATGTATCAAAGTATCAGACAAAAGAGCTTTAAAGCTAATTTATTTTGTTTTTACAAAATTTTTATGAAATATTAAAATATGAGTGGCAAAAGAAAGAGGTTTAATAAAACTTTAGTTTGAAAATATTTTTTGTTAGGGTTGCCATCTATTAGATTTTTATTTTGAGCGATAAAGTTCGGTAATTTTATTATCAGCTGTCTCGATGAAGTCAATTGGCCCCCTCGGAGCCGCGATTTCACGCCCTTTGATTTTTTTGTGCCATGCCGTGAATGACCGATATAATGCGAACAATCTACTAACGATTCAGGCCTATACGGCATTTCTTACGACAGAGCCAGAAACCATCAACAACGTCTTGGAGAACTGGGTTAACAGGATGCGCTACTGCGAAGACAGTCACATGATGAAATCGGGTCCCATAAATAATGGGAATATATGTTCTTTCGAATAAACCCATAATATACCGAAAAAATTTGTTTGAGTTAATTTTTATAAATAAATAATTTTTTTTGTTTTGGTTACGGTGACCATCCGTCTTGTATTATACGGGACAGTCCTCTTTTTTGACCCATTGTGATTTTAATTTATTTATTTTATACGGGACGCCAAATGTTCTGTATTTCTTTTGATGTCCTATATTTGTCCCGTATTCGGTGTCTGGTATTTCGGAGCTTTAACCTATCATTAAAATGGCATGCCTATGAGCCAGTTTTAGGGGATATTGGTATGTAATTTTCATTATAAACAGGGCATGCATCATGTAACTTTGACACGATAGTCGTTCAAACACTGATTCATGTATTTTTGTTACTTACTGTCCTGTCAACTAATGAAGTGTCTTCAACAGTTTGAAAATCACTCTACTAGAGTTCACTCTTTGATGCGAAACGGTGTGCACAGCAAAGCAACAAAATAAACGCTAATTTTTGTCTTTCGCATTTTCGCATCAAATAGTGAACTCTACTTATATATTTTTTTGCTAAACTTCGATATTTAAAATATAACAATTTTGAAAATAAATTCAAGAATTAATTTTTACCCTGGTGTGTCAATAGCCACTGTGGCTGAATGGATGCGTTTTCGATTACCACTTTGTTGGTCTCGGGTTCAATTAATAGTGACAAGGATTTTTTCATTTTAAATTTTTTTATAGCACATTTTTATCTTTATTCTGATACTTTATTGCTATAAGGTAGCTAAGCAAAGGTGAGTCTAGCGGTCTCCAAAATATTTGTGCATACATTTTTTTAAATTTCCATTGATACTGCTTCAGCTGGAAGATGTGAAGGCTAAGAAATGTGAAGAGAGCATGATGGATATTCTCTTTAAAATAACGGGCGCTTAGATATAGGATGTAGCGAGAAATGGTGGAGATAAAATAATAGTCGTTTAATATATTAGCGAAATTTAAAGCGTTTGCGAATATTTCTGTTAAAAATTGCATGCATATTTTAACGCATCTTCTAAAAGGACTATGCAGTACTTTATAAAAAGATTCTTTTTTGCTGTAGTTAACACAAAAATCCCATAAGATACATAGGTCGTGTCAGCTGACATAGTCTCTGATTTTCATGAAGCAAGACAATCGGAAAACACGATATCGTCAGACGACTATCGTCATACGTGATTCATTCAGTTTTTAAATCATTAAAATTAAGTATAATAAAGTGCAAGTGGAAATTACTGCTCTTTTTCTTCTCTTTTAAAAAATTGTCGAACATAATTTGTATGAATAAAATTATAGTTTAAAAAACTAAAACCTCGCTATTATAATTTCCATCCGTACTGTCATCAAGTAGGTATGTAACTTGAGAATAGAAATCGCAGCATGTTTTAGGCGCATCAATATTACATAGTTACATCCCGAGCTAATAAAAGGGAGGTAAAAAAAAATGCGTAGCACCGGCAACAAAAAAAAAATCCAAAAATTAACGGTAAGTCCCATCGACTTTGCACTTTATTACCCTAAAATTTCATGATTGTTTACAAATTTTGCGGGGTAAAAATCTCGAGAGAAATATCCTACACATTCGTGATGTTACTATAAGAATGCTGTTTAAGATCTGTAAGTTTTTGTAAAAAAATTGGAAATTTTTTTTTTGTCCCGTATTTGGCTCCTATAAATATGGTCCCGTAGTTATGGTCATCAGATCTTTAATGTGAAGGTCATCAGATCAGCACCGTCTTTCTAAATGTGCATTAAGGTTTTATTTTTTGAAGTTACGACCTTTTTTAGCGGTGCACGGTGGTTTGAATTTTGAAGAAATGAAAAACCGACGCCATTTGAGACCTCTCTTCGTTCAAAAAGGGATGGCCGAATTTATTTAAAATATTTGCAATATTTATTAAGGTTTGTGATAGTGTTGCCATCTGTTTAAAATTATAAACTCCATTTTGGCGTCTTATAGGGCATTCGCACGAGGCGATTTTACAGGCAACAAAAGTTGAATGCGAAGTTGAATGAGAAGTTGAAAGTGAAAAAGTTGCCATCCCTATTCTGACGAGGCGATTTTCGATTCAACACGAATTGTTATTTACATTATTGAAAATGAATTTAAATCGCAAAATTTTATTAATTGGCGTAAATTTGGTAAGCCAAGCGTTGGTAGAAGTGCTTTTAGCGAAGCTGAAAGATACAATAAAAGTAAAAAAGTAAAAAAGAAAAAAAGTATGTATACAGAATGTAAACAAACACAGAGTTGCAAGGAAAAAAAGTTGAACGAGCTCAAAGTTGGCTGGCGACCAACTTTGTTGAAAGCGATTAGTTGAAAGGCCGTTCGGACGAGGCGATTTTTTGCTTTCAACTAAAAGTTGCCTGAAAAATCGCCTCGTGCGAAAGCCCTATTAACGACATGCGGGTTCACTAGTTATATATGTATATTGGTTTTTTTTTGGCTGTTTTATTTCTTTTTCGCTCTGTAACTTTTTAATAGGGATGTGCCGGGTATCCGGTAGGTATCCGGAATCCGGCTTATCCGGCCAGATTTTCGGATTTCGATTATAAAAGATTACATTTAAAAATCCAGTTCAGAAATTGATTTTTTATTTTATTTTTATAATTCAATTTAATGTTAGATACCATTAGTAATTAAAGTATTTGAAAATTTTTCATTATGAAAAGAAGCATTTCCGAATAATCGGGCAAAAATCGATTTCTATTTTCAACATAAATGCTATCCGATGCACTAAACACTGAGGAAGGATATTCAGAGATGTTCATTATTCTTCTTCTTTATTGGCGCTGTAACCTGGGTATAAGAAGTAGCTGAAAATATTTCTCCATTTCTAGATCGCTGCGTTTTTTCTTGTACGGTCGCTGCTTTGTGTTCACATCGTTTGCCTATCCACATCAGTATAAAAAATGGAATCAGCATCAGAGCCGTTGGCGATGTCCTCAATAATAATAATAATAGATTGGCGCTTTCACATATGTTAGTGTTTGGCCGAGCTTCTCCTCCGATTCGTGGCGTGCGCCTTGAGCTTTGCACACAAAGGGGAGGGACCTACAGTTTTACGCCGACCCCGGACGGCGCACAGTTTGCTTTTTGAACACTCCTTGCGAATTAATCGTAGCGCTTTCGACAGAGCAACGTTTTGATATGAAACAAAATGGTTTTGAAAGCTAATGCAATTCCCTTTCACGGAAAAATATTGGCATTGAGCTGCAATTACTCCTTCCACTGTTTAAAAACTAAAAGAAATGTAACCCCTCAATTTGAAAATGTATTATATATTGAATTTTTTATGATTTGCATGTGGTAAATCCTTCACAAAATTTTATATCACTCGAATATACGTTATAGTGCTATGTAAGACCTGTAATTTGAGCCAAAGTAGAAGTCTCTAGGCCCTTTGAGAGCCAAATTATAATGATTTTGAAGTTAAACTTCGAAATTTCAGTCGACATTTTTGCGCATTTTTCTTCTATTTTCAGAGTAAAAACTCGTACAGCAGATTCGAAGTAATTCGAAGAGCTAAGTTACCTAGAGCGCCAAAAAATTTCTAGCATGCCTCAAATTAAAGATCTTGAATAGCACTACAAGGTACTTGTTATTCGAGTGATATAAAATTGTGAGAAGGATGCACAGCTGCTTGCAAATTAAAAATAGTGCAATAAAAAATGCATTATTTAAATTGACTTGTTACAATTTTTTCGATTATTAAGAGTGCAGCCGTACTTCTCGTCTCAAAATCAATAATATTAGTGTAATAGAACAAACAAAAAGCGCTGTTTTTAAGTAAAAATACAATTCTAAATTTATTAATTTTTGACTTTTCATGCGAATTGCTAAAAATCCTGAAATATATACATATGTCACCAACAAAAAAAATCTCGATGGGCTAGAGAAAAGCCAAAGATGTATTTTAATTTAACGTACCGAGATATTAAAAAAATAACATAATAATTAGAGAGCGGGTCTCTGTAATCCATAAATCAGGGATTATCTTATAACTTGGATTTCAGGGGAGAAATTTTATATTCTTAATTACGTATTGTAATAATATTGTGAAATTTATAAAGGGCAGTAGTCTACCGGATATCCGATCGGCTCTTATTTTTTACATGGTATCCGGAATCCGGTTAAATTGAGAATTGAGCTATATATCAAACTAAAGTGCAAGCTGCAGTTGCAGTTGACGGTGACAGGTAATAAGGTCAATGGAAATAAGGTCAATTGACTTTATTTCCCACCCTGGTGCGAAATAAAGTCAATTGACATTATTACCTTTTCAAAAGCGAAATAAAGTCAACAAAAATTTGGAAATAAAGTCATTGACGCTATTTCCTCATACAAATGGAAATAGCGTCAACAATGCTTAAAGTATGTCGATTCATAGAAAAAAATGTTGTTTTTCCAATAAACATTGCCCCGTAAGTGTTGTTTTTTAACAGATGAAAAAGGTTATTGCCAAATCCTCAGTGTTGTGATATTAATCCACACACAATCATGAACTACCACCAATTGATTTTATTAAAAAAATTTAAATTACGAATATGTAAAAACACGATGCGAGAAACTAAACACCTGCGCACAGCTGGAATACGAGAAATATTTGAAGAAAGAGTTTATAAATGATCCATAACTTGCAAAACATGTTTCGTTTCCACAAAAATAAAGCGACCACTATTAAATTGATGAAATAGTCCATGTCCAAAAACCCCGGAGGAACACTGAAAGAATTCTGTGTTTTAAATTAGCATATTTTGAAAGAATTCGGAATGTCTAAGGTGGAAAAGAAACCCACCTTTCTATACGGAAACAATTATAGAAAAAGAATTTTCTTACACTCTTACATTATTTAAAAGCAGCTAAGGAGAATGACGACACTATTTATTAGATGGCACATTCAACGAGCCAATGTGCCAAAATGCGGTATAAACAATTATTGATTATTTAATATCGGAACCGAGATCATACAAGTTAATTGATTGGTTTTCACACAAATTATATGCTTTTTTACTGCAGACAAGTTGTTGCCCCAAAACACAGCAGAAATCTTCCAATCAGGGCGGCCAACTATCCTTAGTTATGAGGTGCCATATTGAGGATAAAAAAGTGCCAAAATGTGCCAAATAGAAAAATAAAAGTGCCAAAAAAGGTGTCATTCCTTTTAATCATTCACATTTAGCAATAAAATAAAGCTACATTTTCCAAACAAAAGTTCAATTATAAAATAAGATAAACCAGTTGAATAACCTTTATAAATTAGAAAATTTTAGTTGAGAAAAAGAAGTGCACGCAAAGGATTTCACAAAAATGTATTGAAATGTATTTTTTTTTTTACAAAGGTGCCAAATTGAAAAATTAAGTGCCATTTGAAGTAAAATAGGAACAAATGGCACGGTTTGAGCCAAGTTGGCATCCCTGCTTCCAATAACTTACAAATATAAAATATCGAGGGCTTGAATTCATTAATATGTACCCTCTATCTGCAAGTTGCACAAAAACTAATTTGTGATTTTAGAAACAAATCTGGGACTCATTACCTTTCGTTATATAAGGTAGCATTAATATCACTGATGACAGTTAAAGCATAGGTGGATTATTATATCAGAATCTCATCTTTGTGAAAAGTGTGCAGATAGAGGGTATTATTGAATATAGCCCTCGATGTTTAAAATATATAAAAATTTTATTTCAACGTATACAAAAAATAAATCTACCTGCGTTACAGCACGGCTGGAGACGGGAAGGGGAGCCGGGGCCCCGGCCGCGACGTAGCGCGACGTGGTGCGCGCGCCGGTCGCGCGGGGTACGCGGGGCGCCACGAAGCTAAGCAAATTTAATGTTTGAAAGAGAAATAATGTCAATTGATTTTATTTCGTTTTTAAAAAGGTAATAATGTCAATTGACTTTATTTCGCACCAGGGTTCCGTTGATCTTATTACCTGTCACCGCAGTTGACCTTGTTTCTCAAAAAAGTAAAAAGCGGCAGAAAAGTCGATAGTGAGTATATATATAATCTATTGAAAAATATTAGCCATATTTCCGTGGAATTGAGATTCGGAAAAGTTATTAGGTATTATTCATAGTTTTGAAATATATAAAAAGGACCCTCAATGACCGCAAATCTCAAAGCTTTTTGTACTGAAAGGGTTAACCCTAAAATACAATCTACGTCTGCGAGGCGTATACGGAATGGGTCTTTTTTTAATTTTAACACAAAATTTACTTTTTATTTTGTTGTTTTAAATAAATGTGGTTATAGTTTTTAATAACAAAACTATGTTTTATTATTAGTCAAACTCACAACTTCAATATTCTTTAAAAAATAAGGCAGGACTAAGTATATTTTAGCGCACAGGTTATCTTTTAAGTACATAAGCCTCTACGGCGTATGTTAAGGCTTTACGTTACTCCCAAATTGATTAGGCTTCTAAGGTTAAGAAAGCTTTAGTCTTATATTAAATGCTTTTCACCATAAACGGCGCCAATTTTCAATGATTATTGCGTTTCAGATTAATACTAATACCAGATATTGTGAAAGGTTGGACTATACCTTAAAGATGACGGTTTTCTCATGGCCCACTGCACGAAGCTTAGAGTAGAATAATGTCTTTTAAGATCTTAAAAATTATCCTGGGTTATCAGGTGTCTAGCAATACAAGATTAATTGTTGTCTTTCTTTAAATAAATTTTGAGCTAAGTACTCACCCGTATTTCGAGGTTACTACTAGTTTTAATAAATTGTTAGTTTAATTTCCTATAAAATTTTCCTTTAGGTTTATGCATTTTAAGAATACATCGAAAATTTGTTTTAGAGAATCAATGTGAAATAATTGCAGAAACGATTAACCGGTTTGCTGAGCAACCGAGACGTCTGCTTTTTAAATAATTTTTGTAAAAAAAATTGGCAAGTACATATCGTCCCCCGCATGCCACAAACATGAATGTGTAAAGCTGAAAATTTTGTGATTTTTTTTTATATGTCGGGCCCCCCTAAATTCGATCCTGGCGACGCCCATGTTACGGATGATTGTCGTATGTGAAAATTGGGCCAAATTGAGTTAATAATGCAGTTATACTAAACTCATCAAGATCTTTCAAAAGACTTCATCATTTTTTTGATATCTCCTTTGGATTTGAAGATATTTGGTATAATTTTATCGTATGTGCAAGGACAAATGTGTTTTAGTCGAATTTTGTCGTATAATTTAGAAATTTGGCACATCCGACCTTTTTTCATACAAACTGAGTGTTTATAAGTCTAAAAAAAAAATTGTTGTATGTGAGAGATCAGCTAACACAGACGACAAAATTTGAATCTTGTTCGGTAAAAAAATGTCGTATGTATTATTGAAAAAGCATTGTGCGCAATAATTTCAGTGTAATTTGCAGTGTTGCCATTTGAGCTATTTTCCAGCTAGATTTAGCTGTAAATTCCAATTTAGCTGGTAGCTTTTTTAGTTTTTTTCTGAAATATTTAGCTCTTTTAAAATTTTTTCTAAATTTATGAAAATCCAAATAAAAAATATCGTAAGATTAAACAATTAATCTTCACAAAATTGCAAAAAGCGATAAACGCAGGTTGGATGTATATGCATATGGCTACCTATACTGTATGCGCCCTTAGCTCTATTTGAGGGGGCAAATAATCGATTATTGCAATGCTATGTACATCACTAAAGGGCTGTTTACATACGACTTTTGCTTCGCTTTGCTTCAGAGTTCTGCTTTGACAGATAAGTTCAATACATGATTTTATATGAGTCTCGCTGAATAGAATGCGGGGAAAGCAAAACGAAGCAAAATCATGGGCAACTCTCAACTTCTGCGGGCTTTGGCAATCAGTTGTTTACATGTATCTTTTCTTGCGCTTGCATTTGCATTTAAAGACAAAAATTAAGTAAAACTGAATTATTGTTGCTAGCATTAATGCATATTATTATGTTGTTATCTATTTTACACAAATAAAATATAGAGGAAAAAGAGAACGCAGAAGCTGTCAAAGCTTTTATTGCAGCATACCTTCTACGCTTCATGCGTTGTTGTTAAAGTTCGAACTGTCAAGCAAAGCGAGGAAAGTCGTATGTAAACGGCCCTTAACATACTTTTGGCACAGTTTTCTTTTGGCGGCGGAATTGTTGAATATTTGCAAAACTGAATAAATATGGAAAGATATAAAGGTATAAATTATCGAATTTAATAATTA
>NW_016157386.1:11878-37687 GCF_001687245.7 Rhagoletis zephyria
TCATTTTTCGCTCTCTCAATTTCCCCTACTTTGCACGTTTTTGCGTACGAAAACGCCAAAACATGAAAATTCGTAAAAACTTTTACTGGATCTTACTGGAAATGAGTAAACAAACGCAACTATTGCCAGATGGCCAGTATAAAAATGTGGAGGGTAGAATTCAAAATTTATCGCAAAAATTCGAAAGTTGTTTTAAAAGTGCAGCCCTTGGTGCTGCCACTGTATTTCAAATATTTCCAGTATTCGAATATGAGATGACTTTAATTTAATCGAAGTAATTTTGGAATTACGCACATTCAAAACATAATTCATTTCTTTCTAGTTATGCAGATAAATGTTTAGTTGCAAATGTTACCAAAATGAGATAAAAGTTACCAAGTTACCAAACCGTTTAAAAGTTACCAATTTCGGTAGAAAGTTATCAATTGTAGCAACCATGAAAGGGATTCTATTTTTAATCGACTTCAAAAAAAAGGAGGAGGTTATCAATTCGTCGGAATATTTTGTTTTTTTACATATGTATGTTACCGCATAACTTTGAACCTCGTCAGTCGATTTCGATAATTATTTTTTTATCGGAAAGGTGGTACCTTGCGGGTGGTAACATACCGGTTTAGATTTGGTCATGGGATCATAAAGAAGTTAACGGTAGTCCTAAATTTTTATATGAGAATTGAAGTCGGTTATGTTTTTTGCTTAAAAATTACTTGTTGGAGAAAGAAAAGGACAAATGCTTCTACAGAACCATATCAAGAATGTAATTAAAATGTCTCATATACATATAGGGTTGCCAGATTTTTTATGCGCGAAATCAGTACGTTAGACTTTTTCATGACAAAAAATCAGTACTTTTTAGTATATTTTTATTCAAAGCAAAATTATTGTTACTTATACAAATATTTAATACTTTAAACCACCAGAGTACTTGTTTTTAACAATATTTTAGTATATCATAAAATGTAGTTCATAAAAATAAAGGTGTTATTCATTTAAACATGAGTGTACATCTTCAGGGTCTAAATAGTCAAATAATTCTATAAATTTTATTTTAAAATTACTTTTAATATGAAGTTCACTTTAAAAAATTTTAATTAGAAGCCTCTCTTTGCACCCGGAAGCAAACTTTATACTTAAGATTCTCTCAGTTGCTTCGTTTGAACAAAATTACATATTTTTTCAAATGTGGAAAAGTACCACTATTTAAGGACTTCATCTATAATTCCTCATGGCTTAAATTATTTTTTTCCACTATGCACAAACTTTGAAAGACTAAGATTTCGCTAAAAAGAGTATCTAATTCTATGTCTTGTATGCAAAACTCTTTTACAATGTCAGTAAATTGTGAAAAAGAATTGTAAGTTATAGGCGAAAGCCATTCCAATATTCAAATTTGTTTTTATTAAACTGAAAGTAACTTTCGAGATAACTAGCAACACGTCAGCCTTCTTCTTTAACTTAAGCTCCGTCATATTATCGCAACTGGTACGTTGTATTAATTTTTTGGGCACATCAAATATTATCTGAAGCATGTCAACTATAATTAAATTATTTTCTTCTTACTTCTTACAGTACAGTTTAGGGAAGTTCCAAAGTTATGTAAAACCCGTAAGAAAATCCTAAAGTATTTTGTTTGAATTGAAAATTCTGTACAAATCAGTACAAATTTTGAAAAATAAGAACATTAGCGTACTGAAGAAAGGAATAAAATCAGTACAAGAGTTAAAAAATCAGTACTGTACTGATAAAATCAGTACGTCTGGCAACCGTATATACATATGTTTGTACATTATGGTGGTCCAAAAACAGTAAAGTCGGAATTGTAATGCTCTCACTCCTAGGATTGTTCTATATCGAAAAAAGTATACCCCTATTTTTTTTATTTTTAAATCAAAAAATATTTAGACGTCGCTCAAAGCGCTCAAAGTTGTCCATGTATTTTTGTATGGGAAAAATAAAATTTTTCATAGAAATGGTATAGAATTCTTCTTTAAAAACAATATTTTTCGATCCCAATACTCTGGTTATCTTCAATATAATACCCAGTTGTTTATTTAGCGATTTTTTAATACTAACGATTTTTTATTTTTCGCCCCATTGCATTTTTTTGGGGTTTTTGTGGGTTTTTGGAGGACCTATAAATTATAGTTGCGATGAGAAAATGTTTAAATAAACAATTAGGTATTATTATTGAGAATCTTCTGCAGATAAACAGAGTTTTCTTGTAGAAAAATATTGATTTTCAACTATTCTATACCATTTCTACGAAAAGTAGTTTTTCCCCCATATACAATACATGGAAAACTTTGGGCCTCTAAATATTTTTTGATTTTTTCGGTATAGAACAATCCTAGGGGGTGAGCGCATTATCATTGCGACTTTACTTTTTCACATGCATTTTTAGACCATCCTAATGTACATACTTATGCACATATCGTTACCTTAATATAGTGAAACAGGGGCGTGTCACTCATTTTCTTTGAAAATCCTGCTTTATACAAATGTCGGTAGATTACTCACTGAAAACTTAATGCAATTCAAAAACAACTATTCCAGCATTTAATTAATTATTATAGTCCTCAATTGAAAACAGCATTTTAAAGAAATTCCTAATCAAAGAATGGAAAGTTGTGTTAAGTGTTCAATCAGTTTGCAAATACAGTTAAACCCGCTTAAGTACCTCACGAAAAATGTCAGCTCTTTGAGGTACTTAGGCGGGGTGGGGACTTAAAAGAATCCGCTTAAGTACCTCGATGCGGTTACTTAAGCGAACATAATTATTGATGCACAAGTTACAACTTCTTTTAGCTTACATAAATAAATCCCTGAATAAAACATGAACATTCCATGAAGTATACGCATTTTAACACCAAGTTCATAGCATTATTTAAACACATAAACACATAAAGAAAAACTTTGTTAAAAAAATAGATAAAGCAGTGTCCTTGATTATACATATTTATACATACATACAGGTTGGACCGAATTCAAAATGATACCGTTTGCCGCTTATGTTTATTAATTTTTAAGATTTTTCAATTAAATTACAGTTCATTCCCTAACAAATACCATATAAACCTAAGCTTAAAATTGTGTAGAAGACTGAAAATTCATCAAATTTTCGTCAAAATTTCAAACTTTTTTCTCAGAAGTGACCCCATTCGATTTTAGTGTCACAAGTTGCAAGTTGATTTTTTAGAATTTTTTTGCCGAAGGTGCTGCGGTTTTCTTCACATAACAAAAAATTTTAAAAAATCAACGGTAGTTTCTTGCCACTTGAAACTTGCATGTTGTTGCTCTGACGGTGGCAATTAATATCGATAGTGTAGTGCTGTCACTGAATTGCAAAATATGTAAATATTTAAAAAATTTTAAAAGAGCATTTAAGAGGGGAAAATTATAAGTAAAATGGTAAATGGGGCACGAAAAATTTAGCTACTTAGGAGTGTTGGGTAAATAAGCGGGGAGGTACTTAAGAGAGGGATTTTCTTCAGATTACATTAAAAAATTTACGGTGCCCAAGAATGTTGGTTACTTAAGCGGGTTAGGTACTTAAGCGGGTTTCACTGTAAACAAACATTTTAGATAGGGCCTTTCTATATTAAGATACTATTGTTTTTATAATACATACTTAGTTTTTTGTTTTTTTTTCTGAAGTTGAATTGAATTTTTATACATATTTAGTAGATTTGTAAGAACTATTTTTAACTGATTGCAAAAAAAGGAGGAGGTTATCAGTTTGTCGGAATATTTTTTAAATTCNTTTTTATACATATTTAGTAGATTTGTAAGAACTATTTTTAACTGATTGCAAAAAAAGGAGGAGGTTATCAGTTTGTCGGAATATTTTTTTAATTCTTTTTTATGTTTGTTACCGCATAACTTTGGACCACGTTAACCGATTACTATAATATATTTTTAAAGGAATGTTAAATGAAATTAACGGTACTCTTAAATTTGTATATGAGAATTGAAGTCGGTTTTGTTTTTTGCTTAAAAATGACTTGCCTTAAGTTTATTTTAATATATTTTGATGTTCAAATAAAACTGAAATTAAAGTTTTACTCCATATGATTTGTGTTATATTTTGCTGGTAATTTGTCGCATTTGTATGAATTGAGCACAACCATGTTGTCAACTGTACCATACGACAAAGTGTGAGTAAATAAAATTAGCAATAAATGTTGCAGATTTTGTGTAATTTTTTTTTTATAATAAATTCCAATATTTCGTTAAGCTAGAAAAAACATATACAATTTTCAAAGAAATCTACCGTGACGCTTTCAAGAAAACAGACTTTAAATATCAATCGCGATTTCCCGAAAGTCGTCAAATGTAACATACGACAACCATTTGTTTAAGCGACAATTTTCCGTACCAAATTTTATTTATATTTTTGTTCGGCTGTCTTATCCATTCAAAACTGAGCAAAAATTCATATTTCCGTTTTTTCTACAGACAATTTTCCTTATGTGGTCTATAACACCCTTCGCTCCCCTATTTAGTTATAGTTTTGCAAAATGATTCAATGAATATCATCATGCATGTGCAGTAGCTTGTTCCTTAATTTGTAGCTTTGTTCTACAAAACAAGACTCCCCCAGAAAGGTTCAGTTGGTCATTAGAACGTGACCTACGAAAAATTTGTAAAATCGGATAACGGAACAACGTGCTTCAAAGGCCCTAAAGTTCAGGAAATTCATGGAAATTTTCACAAATCGAAAAGTTCTCTACAACTTTGGCGTTTGAATATGCTACGAATTTTTATCAGAACTTGTTGAAAGATGGCAAAAACCGCGACAATGCAATAATTTTTCGCACTTTTTGCTAATTATATACAATAAAAAATTATTTATTTTAAAAAGTGTGTATAATATGGGAAATTAAATTCTCTACAAATTTGTATCAAACCGTTCCATACGAAAAATGCAAAATAAGCTTGCAAATCGCAAAAACCCGAACAAACTAAAATCCAAGATAGCGGAATGTTCCGGTATGAAATTTAGGAGCGAGACTGTGGATCCATGATCTACGTGTCAAATAGAAGTAAACTAAAATTTAACTTCTGAATTCCTAGAAAATTTAAATTTTACGTGTAAAAAACCTCAAGAACTTTAAAAGTTGGGGAGGTTTAAAAATAGGTTAGCCATATTTGACATCGAGGGGCAAAACTACATCAAGTTCCTTCGTGAAAAATTGCATGAACTTTAGGGCCTTTCGAGGCACGTCTTGCTTTCTAATTGCTACATCTATTAATATTGCTAAATGTTTTTATATTTACTTTGCATACTTACTCTGCCAACCAACCGTATCCAGTGCCTTTGATTAAGGTATTGTCTTTACTGCACCTGTACTTTTGTACATACATATGTACACACATAAATATGTGCGTGTATATTCATTAACATCAGTGCGAGTAATTTTTATTTATTATATTTTTTATTCCAGGCCTTAATTAGACTTTTAAGGCCCCATACTTGCCACTAATAATGCATTGCACTCACGAACTGCCAAATAAATACTTTTACTTTTATTGAGACCCACTAAAAAGTGTAAAAATGTACATGAGTACATACCCAGTGGGAAAATGTAATGTATAGTAATCGAAAAAAATAATCAGTAAAACAACACTTTTCACATTCGAAAATGCATTTTTTCCCCCAGGGCGAATGTGTTTTAATATGAAATTTTAGGAACTTTTTGAATACATTAGAACGCTGATTACATAGTAAGCAGTAATATTATCGAGAACGCATAAGAAATACATTATATTATATATCACGCATGTAATGCTTTACTACTTTTCCAACTGGGTATATATACATATATCAATGTTCGTGTGTTATTGTAGGTATTTGTGTAAGCTTTCTAGAGTGGCCCAGTTGCCAAAATTAAATGTTAAGAAAGTACCAGGCTTCTTTCTATTTGGAAGGGGAAAATTTACATGAAATACAAATGACGTCTTAAAAATTAAATTTGACGCCAGTCCCTCACTGACTAGCCTACTTCGATTTTGTATATATTTGGCTATATTGCTTTGGAAACACACCGTCTCATATGCTTTCGAATTTCATACCAATTCGAAGATACTGTAATACTACTTCTAAATAGAAGGTACCTTGTAAAATCCTTGCAAGAATGTGTTTATTTAGAAGCGCTCTTCAAATTTCCAACTAGGGTCTCGATGCAGTGTGCTTATGTCTGTTGTGTTTAATTAGTTTTCTAATTAAACTACAAGCAAAATGCGACAGTGTGAAGACCATATAAAGGCTGCTAAGCGGTGTCGATTGGAGCGCCAATTGTAATTCTCTTCATGTTCACTAGACGTTACATGATGGAAGCTCGAATAAATACATTGCTTCCAACCTCAACTCTAGTAAGGACTAAGGTATGTAGGAATGTCCTTGGCCGCTATCTGATTCACGCACGCATTGCTAAAATACTGCACATTTATTAAGGTCATTGAAAGTGATTTAAATTGTGGAACCGTCCACTTCAATTTATATACATACATACTTACGTATACATAGATACATTATAGCTACCTTGCAGTTAAAAACATAAGTTGTAAAGAAATGCAGGGTTCATGCAGACGTAATCGGGAGTTTGTTTTCTTTAAACAAATTTCACCTCACAGTCAAATAAAATGAAGCTCGCAATTTTATACAGTACATTCCGTTTAGCTGCCCATTCTCTTATGTACATTTTCCGCTTACATGCACTAATTTGCTAAAATACTATCACCCCATATGCTGTAATCCGTCGTAGATTCGACTTTGCTACGAATCATTAAATTGGTATGCTGAAATCCGCGTTGTCGTATCGTAATTTCGAAATCCGTAGGCAATCTTCGAAATCCGTAATGTTGGTATGCCTGAATCCGACGTAGCTGTCATTTTTATGTATTTGACGGAAATTTTGTACGAATAGCAACTCGTGTCGGAGCGAAACAAATTGTTTTAAAATATTAATAAAATAAAGAGCGTAAACGAAAAAATATGTATGTAAGTTGAAGTGTGAATAGAAAACAAAAATTATTATTAAATGTTTACAAAATTATCAGATCGAAGTTCACAACAAATCGCTAGCAATACGCAAAACTGGTGGAATGCATGAGCGAAAGGCTTTTTAAAAAGAACTAAAGAGGATGTGGTGGAATTTTGGGAAAGCGTTTCAAGAATTAAAGCGGCACAATATCTAGTGAAATGGGGCCCTTAAAAGGAGGGAGCTTACATTTTATCATTGAAGTTAATGGATCAGAACAATCTCCTTTGTATATTAATGCAACTGTTAGCTGTTTCTCCTGGCACCAGCCACTGAGTCCTTTGTATTCTACTTAATTAAAGATAAGTATTTTCAAATAATGATTAAACTAATCTGTATTATAACTTTGTTCACATAACGGTTGTTTGTAACAGGCAAAACGAATCGAGATAGATATAGACAAATGAATACATAAATGATCAGAATGAAAAGAGAAATCGATTAAGCGAGTAAAAGTGCACTTCTTTCGGGTGTAGGACGGACGGTATTGAAAATGGGCAAAATCGGACAATAACCACGCCTACCTCCCATATAACGGTAATTTTCAGAAGTACGAAAACTGCGGTATGTAACTACTTAAGCTTATTCACTCAAAATTGATATTTACAATATTTTTTAGATGAAAAATAAGAAAATTATCAATTTTTGGAAAATGGGCGTAGCCACGCCCACTAATGGTTACATGTGTATATCTTGATAACCGCTGCACCAATTGCTTCCAAACTCGGCACAGTTGTTGGCCTTGGTACAGTATACCACATGGCCGAAAATTTTTAAAAGCGGACAATAAACACGCCCACATCCCATGTAGCGGTAATTTAGAGAAATACGAAATCTTCGATAAATCAGTAAATATTAAAGCTAATTTATTCAAAATTTATGCTTGGAACAATTCTTTACAGCGTTGCCACAGACAAATTTTTTTTTTCCTACCAAAATTTCCTACCATAACCAACCAAAACCTAAATTTTTTTGAGTTTTAATATTTGTTTTCAATGTCAAATTTTTTAAAACATAGTTAACATAACATTTAGTAAGACTAAAACACAACTAGAATATTAAAAACAAATTAACTGCGTATAACGATTCATTTTACTGTACAGACTTTTCCATATCTTCACACATACACACATATCGTCACTAGATACGAATAAAGACGCGAGCTCAAAAGTTGATAGCGAAAAAAGAGGCGTAAAAAAACTCCACAAAGAGTTTTTCCGAGCTCTTTATTCGTGTCTAGTGACGATATTATTATTAATACGTCGAAGATACCCGCGCTGCGACCTAAGAAGATATATTGTACCAAATCCAAATTGTAATCACTCAAACCTTAGGCTATTTAAAAAGCTCAGCACTTTGGATGAGGCCATGTTCCAAATTTTAGATGGAGAAGGCAATCGTTCTCCACGGTGTATCAATCTACGATTCATGCTTCGTGCACAGGCACATAGAATATACTCGGGGAGTTTCTTTCACCAGCCGACAAACCCTACAGTCCGTCTCTACAGAAAGACCCATTTAATAAAAACCGTACGTTAACTTGCAGTGTGCTGTCAGGTTGCCAGTAAGAGTTCTAAGTTCAAGGTGTCTTTCTGAGTTCCTGCTGGAAAGAGATATGCATATCTTTGATTGTCTTATTCCTTTTGACTTCCGCCAGTGGACAGCAATTTGAGATTATTCCCAGCTAGCTCCTAAGTAGGGCTGCAGTGTATCCTTTAGATGTACCGCAGAAAGGCTATGGCCCATGCAAACGCATTTGGGCTCCACGCTTTGTGAGACAGTCAGCCCTTTCGTTGACTTCAAGCCCTTCATGTCCATGAACCCTCCACAGCGTGACGCTATTGTGGACTTGCAGGTGGTTCAAGAGTTTACAAGCCTTGATGCCGTTTTAGAAGACTCTAGGCCTTTAACGCTGCCTGAATGTCCGACATAATAGTTATTCTGGCCTCATTTGCCTTCTACGATGACATTCGCGAACACAGACTTCGATTGGAAAGACCTCCGCCTGAAATATGGTTGAGTACGAGTACATTGGCAGACTTTTCTGGAATCTTGGTCCAAGTACGCCATAATTTATATCGCTACCATTTTTTTTTCAAACTTTAGTTTTTGATGCAGAATGACAGATAATACGAAACTACATCGATTTTTCGTGTCTCCTGAACAATTTCAAAAAATGGGCATGGCACCTTTTCACCCTTAGGTAACGATATATGGATGTCCGTATTGCATATTGGCAATAATAAGGTATACGTTTGTACTTAGGAATCAGATATATTCACATGTTTGTGGCCGCCATTACACGAACGCACCGGTGAAATATTTGTGTAAAAAATGTTGATAAAATGTTTGAAGATACGTACAGATTTTCTATTTTTCGCAAATAACTATTACTCATTGTCCCGAAGCCTACCAACCTACCAAATGAAAAAAACCTATCAGTTTTGGTAGGAAAAGCCCATGTTTGGCAACACTGATTCTTTACCAAGAAATACGCTTATGATAAAATTTTGGAAAAAGGGCGTGGCACCGCCCACTTATGATCACATATATGTATCTCGTTAACCGTTCGTTTGTACCAAACTCGGTACGGTTATTGTGCTTCCCACATAAAAGCAAAGTGTTGAAAATTATTGAAATCTGATTAAAATTACGGCCGATTTTCATATAACAGTAAATTTCAGCAATGCTTTAAACTTCAATATTTGGAAATTTAAGAACGCTAATTTACTCAAAATTGATACACGCAGGCTTAGCATGTAGCGGTATCTTTCGGAAAGGTGAAAAACATATATTTAATATTGCGCCGGGTATTTAATGTTCGGCTCCACCCGAACTTAGACTTTCTTACTTGTTTTTAATTTCACTATTCACTTGCGATTATATTTATTTTGATTTGTTCCTGTCAAAGCAGTTGATTAAGAACTTCGAATTTCACGTTTTTAGCTGCCAGTGCCGCGATCGGATTACAGCATACCAATTTTCGAATTTTCGGAACGGAGCTACGAAAATTCGGATCACAGCATAGGGGTGTATATCACCAAAATGGAAAATTTCACTTTTAGTTGCAGTTTCGCGAAGCAACCGGTTTCCGTTTAACAGCCCTCTTTTTGAGAAAACTTTGTCGATTTTTTTTTGCTTAACATTTCTCTATCCCTTTTCAGTAGACTGGCAGCCTAATGCTTTGACCACTCGGCCATTGCGACTCTTCGGGCGGCGCGGCAAAAGGCATACATAAACGCTATCAGTGTTTGTTTTTACCCCACATTTTTGGTGAACTCTTTGTGACTCTCTCCTACTGAATAGCCAAATCATTTGAAGCCACAAAAATAGTCACAAATTGCTAATCTCCAATTTAGTGACTTGAGATGAGACTGAATTACTGAATCCCAGCGTCAGTCTCATCTCAAGTCACTAAATTTGAGATTGGCAGATTAGATTAGTGACTATTTTTGTGACTTGAGATGATTTGGCTATTCAGTAGGAGAGAGTTACAAAAAGTGCACCAAAAATGTGTGGTGTAAACAAACACAGACAGTCAACTGATAGCGTTTACGTATGGCTTTCGCCGCGCCGTTCAAAGAGTCGCAATGGCCGAGTGGTCAAAGCATTAGGCTGCCGGTCGAGAGAATCCGGGTTCGAGTACTCCTCGGGCATAGAGGATTTTTTATTTATTCTTTTTTTTTATTTAGTATTTTATTATTTTTTTTTATTAGTTTTATTTGTTTTTTAATAATTTTTAGATTTTAATGTTTAAAAAATATATATATACTAGCTTATACCCGCGGGTTTCACCCCTCGCTTTTAAACAAATATGAAAAATAATTTAATGATGTTAGTTTTTAATATTTTTATTGAGCTTTGTACCACGATTGTTTATTAGGAAAAATTGAAAAAGCAACAAAGTCTAAGCGGTAGAAGTTATAGCACTATTTCGGAGATCACCACATCTCCTCATCAGACTTCTTTTTCTAGACTTCAGCAGGGATCGAACCTGCGAATTCGATGTTCAAAGTCAGAAGCGTTAACCACTGAGCTATGTACATCCCGTAAACTCGTGTTGCTAATTCATTTTCCTTAATGATGTTAGATTTTATTTCTGTGCCCATTTCGTTATAGCTCGTTATTTTTTAAGCGAGTTAAGGTATTTAGGCCGTTTAAAACTATGAAATTATAAAATTTCGTCTGCGCGATAGGCATACGAAAGATATCAATCCCTCTAAGTTTACCTTAAAATGGTTCCAGGTATACGACGCGTGAACGTGTAACCCTCTTGGAGGTGCCACAGCGGGTTCTAATATTTCCAACTCAAATTTAGTAACCTGGCCTTGATAAAATACCACTTCTCATTACTGTAGCAAATGCCTCAAGAGAGCTTTAGATTATAAGGCAGAACCCGGCTCTCCCTTTTCCATTTAATGAAATTTATTCTGTCAGTACAACACTTATAAAAAAAATCTCCATAACAAATTTAAAGTACTTCGAGAGATTTTCTATCCTTCCAGAGATATGTATTAAGAAGCTTTTAGTATGTATGGGAGGCGACATGCCTCCTTTTTTAATAACTCACATTTTTTCCATGAGCAATTGATGCATTTTGTATACACAACTCCATACCAAGTTCTAGTATTCTTCCACAAACACGTCCAGGGATATGTGGCAAGAAAAAGTAAATTTGTACTGGAAGTACCACGCCCCTTTTTCTTATAACCCTAATGTTCTTCCATGAATTTAGAATTGATTTTACATACCCCAGTACCAAGTCCCAGTACCCTACGATGAACACCTCTAGAGATAAGCAGTATAAAACAGTAAATTTGTACGGGAGGAACCATGTCCCCTTTTCGAATAAAGCAAATTTTTCTCCTTGAGTATGGAATTAATTTTGTATACACATCTCGGTGCCAAGTTCCAGTCCTCTGCAATAAACACCTCCAGAGATATGCAGCATAGAAAAATCAATTTGCATGGGAGTTGCCACACCACCTTTACAAATAACTCTAATTTTTCTCCATGAGTATGGTATTAGTTTCACATACATACATATAAATGTATTTCCATACCAAGCTTGAGTGCTTTGCCCCAAACATTTGAAGAGATATGCAATATGAAACTTTCAGTCAGTATGGGAGGTGCTACGCCTCTTTACCAAAAACGTCCATTTTTCTCCGTGAATATGATCATGATTTCACACAGTGTTGGCAAACTGTTAATTTGATTAACGATTAAAATGTTAATCGCGTTTGACGATTAAAATTAATTAGTCGTAATCAACTGTACGCTGGCTGCGATAACGATTAATAAATTTCAATCATTACATATGTACATACAAACCTAGTTTGTAAAACGTTTGTTGGTATATATCTTAATGAAAATGCACACCAAATTGCTTAGATTGATGAGGAAGCCCGACTTAGCCATACCGGATTAACTTGCTTTGTGTGCACAGGGAAATTCCAGCATAAGTTAATTAATCACCAAACCTACTTGATCAAATTAAGAGTTAATGATTAAAAATTAATTTTTTTATCGCGGTTACGATTAACTGTTTAGTCAGATTAAAATTAATCATGATTAACTGCAATCAGATTGAATTTAATCGAATTAACTAACTGATTAAAACATCAATCGATTAATGCCATCATTGATTTCACATATTTACATATCACTATACCAAGTTTCAGTTCTCTTCTACAAATACTTCCAGAGATATGTATGTAATATGAAAATTCCAATTTGTATGGGGGAGGGGGGAGGGAGTTATCGGACTTACTTTCAGTCTAAGACCATCCTTCCGAAATCCGTAGTAAGTGTAATAAATTTCTCTCTGATCGGAAAACCGGTTAAGGAAGTAGCCTACTTTTCAATCCAGGTCATAAACCATCTTTGAACAAAATTTCTTTTTCAAACAGGTGGTAATTCTTAAAAAAGTAGCCTATTTTCCAGTCAAGGTCATAAGCTATCTGTGTGCAAACTTTCATGCAAATCAGTTCAGTCATTTACGCCTATTAATTAACCTTTCCTAATACGTGATAACTCTTAAAATAGTAGCCTTTCTCCAACATAGGTCATAAGTCGTTTCCGCGTATTAATTTAATTAAAACTTTTTTAACAGGTGGCAACTCTTCCAAAAAAATAGCCTATTTTCCACTGTAGGTCATCAGCTATCTGCTTGCAAAATTTCATGCAAGTCCGTTCAGACTTTTCCGCGTATTAATTTAATTAAACTTTTTTAGCAGGTGGTAACTCTTAAAAAAGTAGCCTATTTTTCAACCTAGCTCACAACCTATCTGTGTGAAAACTTCCATGCAAATCAGTGAACTCATTTCCGCGTATTAATTAAATTAAACATTTCTAAAGGGTGGCAACTCTTAAAAAAGTAGCATACTTTCTAACCTAGATCATAAGCTATCTGTGTGCAAAATTTCATGCAAATCCGTTTAGTCGTTTCCGCGTATTAATTTAATTAAACTTTTTTAGCAGGTGGTAACTCTTAAAAAAGTAGCCTATTTTTCAATCTAGGTCATAAGCTATCTGTGTGCAAAATTTCATGCAAATCCGTTTAGTCGTTTCCGCGTATTAATTTAATTAAACTTTTTTAGCAGGTGGTAACTCTTAAAAAAGTAGCCTATTTTTCAATCTAGGTCATAAGCTATCTGTGTGCAAATTTTCATGCAAATACATTTAGTCGTTGCCGCATATTAAATAAATTAAACTTTTTTAACAGGTGGCAAGTCTTAAAAAATAGCCTATTAACCAATCTGGTCCATAAGCTATCCGCGTACCAAATTTCATGCAAATCCGTTGAGTCTTTTCCGCGTGATGATTTCCCAAACATCCAAACATACAAACTTTCACATTTATAATATTAGAAAGATTTTTTTAATGGATTTGTATGATATTAAAGCATTTTGGTTTATTTCCTAATGAAATTCTTATTGAACAAATTTCCTCGCTTCATATTCGCGTTTTTTTAGTAAAATGGAAAGCAATTAACTTTTCCTTGATATTTTTATTTTTGAGACAGCGGACAAATTAGGGACTTTTTTTTAGGCTAGAGATGTGAGACAGCGTACTGAATACCAAATAGTCTCAAAATCCAAGTTCACCACCAAAAGTCACTATTAGTGACTAGAGACCGCTTACTGAATGCCAGGGTAATTTACTTTATCGTATAGTTTCAGGCAGGCTCATCCTAAACTATGCATTTGTCAATTTTATTATATTTCAAACAGCGTTTTATGCATTTTGCGAGTAATACCACTTTAAATAAATTTGAGTTGCACTGATAGAACAGACAAAGAAAATAGATTTCAAAAACCTTCTTAACTCGTAGAGAACTAAGGGCCAGTTTCAGATGAAAAAGCTGAATTATGTAAGTTAATTTTGGATTTTTATTCACGTCACGGGCTATAAATAAGCATAGCCAAAAATTCCCAAAAGACTCAGACTAAAAAGTTTGAAATCAATAAAAAAAAAAGAAAATGTTTATCCACGCCGATTTGGTAAACCATTAGTTAGCTAGTATTTCGTAAATCTCTTAACTATGAAAGTCTTTTTTGGCTTGTTTTTATTTGGAATGAAATAAGTTAAAAGTAACTCGCATTTGGATTAATCGTAAAGCAAAATTATATCTAATAAGTATTTTTAAGCTCTGGGATCACCTGAATTTTCCTTAAATCTTCCGTAAAAAATCGTCAATGATTACTCAACACGTCAACTTAGCCAGAAGCAGTGTTCCCAGGCCCTTGAGATGGAAAGTCGTTTCTCTCTGCTGCCGAAGAGGTCTTTTGGGTATAAAAAACGACACCACAAACATACTAAGTAAATAATGCATAGTAAACGATGATTTATTTTGGAACGAATTTCGGTCAAGTTTGGTTTGGAAATAAACCGGTTTCGGCGTTGTTCGAAGAGCGAAAAATTACACTGAAGATGGTGCAACGCCAAAACCGGTTTGTCACCCTGTCGGAAAATCTTGATTTTTTATATGCCATATACATTCACATATATGTACATATTTTATTTATAAATGGAACGATTTAAAAGTATGCATAAGTGAATCAAATAACACTTCACCGCACTTATTTCCCCAGTATGTCCTTTCATACTCCTCCTTCAAATCAGGTAACTGTAAATTTGTTCGAATGGAGTATTGCGTGAAATAAAATAAAAGATAGAATTTAGCTTCAAACAATATTGAAATTACTCAAAACTTATGTATATGGTAATACCTTAGCTCTATTTACCTACTTATCCAGATCTGTATATACATACATATTTATATATGTATATATATTCTTTCTAAAAGAGATACATTGCACTAAACATTTTAATACGCTTACACGTACATATGTATGTACATACTAGGAATGTTAATCCCGGCATCCAGGGATCCCGGCCTTTTTAAGGTCCCGAAAATCCCGGTATTCTTGGCAAGTAATCCCGGGATTTTCGGGATTTGTCATTTGTACTGATGGCAATAATAGACATTCCTTTTCNCTTACACGTACATATGTATGTACATACTAGGAATGTTAATCCCGGCATCCAGGGATCTCGGCCTTTTTAAGGTCCCGAAAATCCCGGTATTCTTGGCAAGTAATCCTGGGATTTTCGGGATTTGTCATTTGTACTGATGGCAATAATAGACATTCCTTTTCTTGTTAATTTTCCACAGATTTTACTTTAGTTGTATTAATTAGTTTTAAAATTTTAATCTCTATTTACATTTGCCAGCAGAGTAAACTTTGGAAGAAAAGTTCATTTGGCACGCAGGTCTTCGTCAATTAATTTATTCCATATCTTCTGTAACCATGGGCTAATTTTCTCCATTTTAAGTCCCTTATAATCCCATTTCTGTCCAGCATAAGGCCTCATACTCAAAAATCGAACAGACTCGGAACTGGTGACTAGGACGGCCATTCATTCGAACAACCCTATACAGTTTTTCTTTTTTGTTTGTCATTTTTGATACAAAGCCCAAGAAAAAATACACCTGAAAAATAACTTGCGTGTCAAATGAACTTTTCTCTCAAAGTTTACACTGCTGGAAAATGTAAATAGGGATTAAAATTTAAAAACTAATTAATACAACTAAAGTAAAATCTGTGGAAAATTAACAATAAAATGCTTTTTTGGCAAAATTTATAAAGGACCCTTTTATTTCTCAAAAAATCCTGGGTAACAGTTATTCGTCGCCACGATGTACGTCTCATTCATAAACCGTTTTAGCAATTCACTAGGACTGAATTCAAACAATTATTTATTTTCAAAATATCCTGAACAAACAATATCACTTCGCGTGTGGAATTTTGTAGCCTATTTCTCTACTTGGTTTTGTTTAAGTTAATTTTTGAGAAAATTCTTTCAACTTTTGCAGAGCTATGAGGTAACCACATTATGTATTGAATAAACTTAGCCAGAATAGGAAACGCCAGTGACTCATTTGATCGTTTTGTATACAAGACTGTTTCCCAAAAGTATTCCATGGTATACGACTGCGTTTTATCAAGTAGGTTGTCAAAATCTAAACGGCGAAGCTCCCGAAACTCAATGTCCAAAGTTTGGACATCTTCTTTAGATAATAAGTTTGGAAAATTTTCACCAAATTCAAATTATGAAGTTGACTGTTCAGCAATATTTTTTTGGGGATTGACTGAAGTAAGAGCCTCAAATTGGGGATTCTTAAAATCAAACCTCTTCTTGATTTGATCGGTATAAAATGAAATACCATTGTCAACAAAAGTATATGTCAGCCTTAGAAAACTCGCAACTATTCAATTTGTCTTTAAGAAAAATACCAATTTTTTTCTTAAATGATTGTTCTTATTAACCGACTTCCAAAAAATGAGAAGGTTATCAGTTCGTCGGAATATTTTTTTATTTTTTTTTTATGTATGTTACCGCATAACTTTGGACCACGTCAACCGATTTCGATAATTTTTTTTGCATCGGAAAGGTAGTGTCTCAGAGGTGGTCCCATACTAATCTGGTTAAGATCCGATCATGAGATATATAAATATATATATATATATATTTTATGAGAGTTGAAGTCGGTTTTTTTTTATTAAAAATTACTTGTATTTATAATCGATTTGATCGATATCGTCGCTTAAACAGTCTCATAAAATTTTCCACAACCGTCAAGAAAAGGCTTTTCATATCAGTGTACATATTGCTAATTTGAGACGATTCGCTTTGAAAAGATTTGTTTACTTTGTTAATAATTTGAAGAATATACTTCAGAAAACATAAATACAATTCGCTACGATCATTTAAGTTGTCCAAAATAGTTTTTGCGCTATCTATTTATATGATCTCTTTTACGGCAAAGGAAAGGAATCTCTTTAATTCCAAAACTCTTGCGACGACAGCTTCTAAAGATAGCCAACGAGTTTTCACATGGCTGCAGCAACTTTTGAGGCTTATATTCAAGTAAGCTTAAAATTTTCTGAAATTGGTCACCTCGTTTTGGACTGTTTGAAACATAGTTATATCCATATATCGCGCACCAGTGATTCTACCATCGATGCTAACTGTAAGCCCGCGTAGGAAGAGCTACTTATGGAGTGGCAAATACATTTGAAAATACATAGATTAGGAATTTGGTTTTGAACAATTTCGCAACCGAATGCTTTTGGCCAGTCATATTATTTGCACCATCAGCAGCGAAACCTGCCAAATTTTGTATATAATTAATCTGATTTTTAACAAAATAATCTCTGATTATTAAAAACATACTTTCCCAGTTGGCCACTTCTAAAAGCCCAAAAAAAAATCGCGTACTTTACAATCTTGGCATACTCTGACAACTAAACTAAGCTGCTTCTTATTAGTGAAATCGGTAGATTCATCGATGCAATGCGAAAACATGTTTGCTCACAATGTTCTGCACACGAAATCGAATTGAAATTTACCTAAAACGTTTTTCAAAACTGCTGTTGTTTTTGTGCGGCAGCTTTTTTGGAGTCGTTGAAACTATTTTGAATGCACTTGATCAAATGATCCATGGTCAGGAACGAAAGGTTGTGTTCTGCGGCAAATGCATATAGTTTCACCTCTGCTTTCTTCAAGTCGACTTTTAGGTAAGTGGACTCACGAAAACGATTGTCCACTTTTGTTGGCTTTTAATTGTACGTGAAGATTTTTCAACGAACGGCTGTGATGTAAAAGGTCTGCTTTTCCCGATTTTGCTTTGAGCGAGCAGTTGCAAACCGTTCAATATGCTTCAAAAACACCACTTTTATTCCTCTTTTTTGCTAACCATTCTTTGAGGGATGGATAAGTCAGGCAAACATTCAAGAAACAACGCTATTTCTTAGACTTAAGATGGAAAATAAAAATAAATATTTCCACTCGTATGTACATGAAAAAAGCTATGATTACCTTAGATGTGTCTTCCTCTGAGGAGCTACTTTCATCAATCATATTTAACCCATCTATTTGGGAGTATAATGCTTTTATATTATCAATTGTAATTGGCCATGTTACACTTACAAGTTTTACTCAAAAATTTGTCCATCGCGATCCCTTCAGTCAGCAGAGAAATATTTTCGGGCAAACTTTAAGGTCTTAAGAGATGATATTATACCTGCAGAAAATCGATAGTTATTAATAGCGTGTGAAGGTTAATCGATACAACGTTGTATTAATTAGTAGCAGTTTTTACTGTTGGCAGTCGGTTTTAATATTGGTAGGAATTGTATTTGTATAAAAAATTGTAGGTTGTGAAAATTTAGCTGTAAAAAGTAAAAAGGGAGTGAAAAACGTCATTTATTTGCCGAAATCTTCCCAAAGTCATGAGAACAAAAAACGTCAAAAAGACCTCAACCTGGCAACGCTGGCCATATTTTATTTTTGTATTTACCTTTGCAGCTCATTTTCACTTTGCCGCCTATAAGCCACATAAAAAATTTTCTGATGAATACATATATTGCCTTGCCCAATATAATAGGTTACCTTACGTAAATTAAGTCTGGACTAACTGAACCTTTAGTTGGTTAAAACCGTAATCAATTATTTGCTCTCCATTTTTAATACTTTTTATGAAATCATTTCGCTAATCCACTCCACTAGAATCAGATGTGGTAGAATATTTATATATACATACATGAATAAATTTAGGTGAATTCTTACGGATTTGGAAAAGGTCCGTCATCACACCTATCCACAAACCTGGGAGCAAGTCCGACGTCAACAATTATCGTCCAATCAGTAAAACTCCAAGCGTACCTAAACTCTTCCATAAGATAGTTCATGATAAGATTATTTTTCAAATTTCTGAGCTCATATCGCCTTATCAGCATGGATTCATAAAAGGTAGATTAACTTCTACAAACTTAGCGTTATTTTCAAGTTTTGTTTGAAAGCGGTGATCAATGCGATGCCATATTCACTGACTTCTCGAAAGCCTTTGACAAAAAGCCGGAATCAATCGGAGTGCACGCAAAGATGCTTAAGTGGTTTGCTTCCTATCTTGTTAATAGGACCCAAATCGTTCGCATTAATAATACTAAATCCGATGTGATTAAAGTCACCTCGGGGGTACCACAAGGCAGCCATCTGGGTCTGTTACTTTTCTTGGTTTATGTCAATGATATTCCGGACGTTTTTCGAACATCGCATTGTTTAATGTATGCTGATGATCTAAAGTTATACAGTCCCATAGAAAGAGTGTCCGACTGCATTAATCTTCAAGATAACTTTCTAAGACTGAGCACATAGTGTGTTGCTAACTCTTTGCCTCTTAACGTTGGTAAATGTTAATTTATGTCCTTCAGTAGACGAAAAGTAACAGTTGACTGCCACTATAGGTTAGACACAGCTTCACTTAAAAAAATGTATGAAAAGAAACATCTGGGAGTCATATTTACTTCGAAAATGTCCTTTTCTAAACATATCGATTTTATGATCACCAAGGCTAAGTCGATGCTATGCTTTGTAAAAGGGAATCCAAATGAATTTAAAGACCTCTTCACACTTAAGAGCTTGTACTTCTCCTTCGTAAGGTTGAACCTTGAGTATTGTATCATCATTTGGATCCCTTCTACTCGGGTTCATCTTTAAGGGTAGAGAAGGTCCAAAAACGCTTTACCAGATACGCAATTCACTCTCTCCGGTGGAATTGCAGCATGCCCGATTATAATAGTAAGTGCCTTTTACTGACATTACCTACATTATAAATGCGAAGAAAAATGTCCTCAACCATGTTTATTAGGGACATAGTCACCAGCCACATCAAGTGCCACTTCTTGCTCAAACTAATTCTTTTCAATTGTCCTTCTCGGGATCTCATATTCAGCAACATGTTCCGTTTACCAATTCACACGACCAACTTTATGTTTAATGAGCCACTTACGCGTTGCCTGAGGCAGACTATCCAAATTTGTAAAAATTAAGATGTCTTCTCAAATTCTCGTGAGAGCTTTAAGTCTAAACTAATTCTGGTGCTGCATTTCCTAAATAATAAATAATCTTTTTTATTCATATACACTTTCACATACGCTTGTATTTTGTACATCTACCTCCTTATTACTCAATATACCTATTTTGTAGTTGTTTTATTCCTTTTCTTTTTTTAACTTTAGTAATCTGTCTGAGTTGTATTCTAATTGATGAATTGAATTGAATAAATAAATAAATAAATTTTTAGTAGCTACCTTTTCGCTACAGTACCTAATAAAATGTGCTTTTATGAAAAATTACTTTACGACACATTTTGCCTTGCTTTTTGGCAGAGCTTTGTTTCACTAAGCACACACTACATGTATATCGCATTTCAACAAAAAGAAAATCGAACCTTTAAAATATGTACGTATGCAAAAAAGAAATCTTGGAAGCGAACTTGATTTTATTTAAGATCATTAATTGTTAAAAAAGTTCTGTGTGGGGTTTCAACAAAATAAAAGTACAATGAATTTACGGTGAATTTAAGATGCTGTTGTATAAATATTCCAGATGAAAAACCCGGTATATTACCAGCGTTACCAAGTTGACGTTAACAATGGAAAATTACTGAAGACAATCTGAGTATAAAGCGAGCATTCCTGGTTCTTTCAAAAGTCGTACTACAAATGATAATACTGTAGGGACACCAAAATGACACACAAAAATACGCCGATACTCATAAACTTAATTTTGAGTCGTAGATTACTGATCTGTATACCGTTTTTAGATCAGGCCATTTTCCAAAGATAGGCTGACTTCCAAAACGTATCAATAAAATGTTTGGATACTGTTATACTGCGGTATTCAAACTGTTTGTATATGCAGAGTTGCGACACATTGCAACCGTATGCAATGCATATTTTAAATATTCAATATAGCAATGAACAGTTTTTCTGAATTTTACATTTCTAAAACACCAATGCACAGTGGTACCGTAGTAGGTCATTCGAAAAAAATCTTGATGTGTCATTTTGACAACATATCTTGTCTAATTACTAACAAACAGCCACTCTAACTGGGAATAGAAAAAAAAATTAATTTTTTAACACTAAAGCTCCGTTTCAACCGTCGAAATTGAAGACTTTCCATAAGTGCTTCTTATTTCTAAAACTACGCATTATTTTAAGTGAATCGCGGAGAAGATTTTGAATATTTACTTGTCAGGACTTTTTTGATATGGAGCTGAAAACTGAAGGTATGTAGAATATTCCAAGTATTTGATTTCTTTCTTTAAAGTGTCTTAATAATAGTTTAAATATAATTTTAAATGAGCGGCAGAAAGTATACAAAAAAATGCCTTTTCCGATTTATCAAAGCTTTTAATTACTTTTGCACCAAATTGCACGCATGATATTAGTACCAAAATGTTTGCATAGATCTCTAGTTTCAATATCAAAACCTTCCAACTGCGTTTAGCTGCCTCTGGGTAATGCATAAAGATTATACGACAACCCTCAATTTCAAAGATTTTCAAGGTTTCACTTCCTTTTTTAATTGGCACTATTGACCATTTTGNTAATGCATAAAGATTATACGACAACCCTCAATTTCAATGGTTTTCAAGGTTTCACTTCCTTTTTTAATTGGCACTATTGACCATTTTGTTAAATTTATTTTAGGATTGAGTTATAAGTGTTCTTTTGCTCGAATGTTTATATTGGACAGATGGCTCTCCTATCAAAGCGTCAAAAACCAAGAAAAAAGGAAACGGAAAGTTTTTGAAGCCCTGACACAAGCTATGCTATCAGGCGAAAATGTAAATACTGACAGTTTGAAAAATTGCATTTTCCACCTTTGCCGAAAGTTTTTGAAATATTGAAATATTGGACGCAAGTTAACAGATCAGACAGCATGGCTTACTGGTGTCAAGTAAATCTTATGCCTCTAAATCTTAAGAAATGTAAAGTAACGAGCTTCTCGCGAAGAGCTGTTCATCCCACTTCTTATACAATAGGTACCCATAACCTGGAACAGGTATACAATTTTGTGGACCTTGGTATCACAATGGATCCTAAGCTTAATTTTAATCTTCATATTAATGTGACAGTCAACAAGGCTAAAGGTGTACTTGCATTTGTGAAACGATGGTCAAAAGAATTTTGTGACCCTTATATCACTAAAACCCTGTTTACAACATTAATTAGGCCAATTCTGGAATACGGTTCGGTGGTTTGGAATCCAAGGTATCAAATTTACTCAGACAAGATAGAGTCAATTCAAAAACAATTCCTACTTTTTGCTTTAAGAAATTTCCGTTGGGATTCTCAATATAACCTTCCACCTTATACGAGCCGATTAAAACTTATTAATCTTCCTACACTTTCCAGCCGCAGGCAAATGCTTGGTACAATTTTTATAGTTAAATTACTAACAGGCTCAATTTCAAGTCCGCTTTTTCTTGGCGAAGTTAGCCTTAATGTTCCCTCCCGGGTATCAAGACACTTTTGCCCCCTATTTCTGAAAGCTTGTAAAACTAATTTTGAATTGCACGACCCACTCCGTTGCTTATGCCAGGATTTTAACTCTCATTCCAGCACGTTTGATATATCAGATCCGCTTTTCAGCATTAAGAAATCGATACTATCCTCTCTCAATAAATGAATCATTAAAATAAAGACATAAAATCGGCTGATGAATTTAGTTCTGTAGCTGAACAGTTTTAGATCTCGACACTTAACAAACTCCTGCCTATCGTGACTCGGCGCAAAAATTGAAAATACTGGTTCCGTACGTCATGCGGACTGCGCCCCTCGTGCGGATGGGCGGGAATGGAGGGTAAAAACCGTTGGGATATTATTAAAAAGATCCAGACTAATCACCAAATACTGCGACTGGTTAAATGAAAATGAAAATTGCACTCTTTTTACATTTTCAAATACTGGTAATGAAGATTTGCCCTCTACAAGCAAGCAATTGCATAGAAAACCATTTGCTGACTGCAGTAAGAGATCTAAGCGCCGTAGATTAGCTCAACTATCAAAGGTCGATACTTCTGCCGTCACTGCGATAATTAATGATTCCGCCCTATCAAGCATCTCTTCTGTACAATTCAGCGCTGACGAAATGGTATCACTAATTACTGAGGCTAAATTGTCAAAACACCAGTACTTCCTTGTAAAAGAGTTAATACACTCCAAATTTACACATGTGTTGCCTTCATATCAGAAAGTGCTAGAAGCAAAGAAACGATGTTATCCATTAGAGGAATGTGTTACAGAATGCTCTGCCGAAATTAATTTACAGTCTTTGTTAGACCACCCTAGTTCTCGAATTTTTGAATCCCAAAAGAGCGTGAAAGATGGTGTTGTTGATGCAAATAATGATTTTGTTCTAATTGGTAAGTGGGGTTTTGATGGCAGTACCGCGCACGTGGAATATAAACAAAAATTTTCGGATTCAAAAATTGAGGACAGCAGCTTATTTGTAACATCTTATGTTCCCCTTAAATTAATTTCAGATTCAGCTATTACTGTTTGGAAGAATCCCCGGCCATCCTCTACAAGGTTTTGTAGACCAATTCGGTTCAAATTTGCCAAAGAAACAAAAGAACTTTCCGTGCAATAAGAAGCTTNAGCACCTCTTCTGTACAATTCAGCGCTGACGAAATGGTATCACTAATTACTGAGGCTAAATTGTCAAAGCACCAGTACTTCCTTGTAAAAGAGTTAATACACTCCAAATTTACACATGTGTTGCCTTCATATCAGAAAGTGCTAGAAGCAAAGAAACGATGTTATCCATTAGAGGAATGTGTTACAGAATGCTCTGCCGAAATTAATTTACAGTCTTTGTTAGACCACCCTAGTTCTCGAATTTTTGAATCCCAAAAGAGCGTGAAAGATGGTGTTGTTGATGCAAATAATGATTTTGTTCTAATTGGTAAGTGGGGTTTTGATGGCAGTACCGCGCACGTGGAATATAAACAAAAATTTTCGGATTCAAAAATTGAGGACAGCAGCTTATTTGTAACATCTTATGTTCCCCTTAAATTAATTTCAGATTCAGCTATTACTGTTTGGAAGAATCCCCGGCCATCCTCTACAAGGTTTTGTAGACCAATTCGGTTCAAATTTGCCAAAGAAACAAAAGAACTTTCCGTGCAATAAGAAGCTTTTTTAAAGATAAAATTAATAAGTTACAACCGACTTCGTTACTTTTCCATAATCGCGAAGTAGTTGTGGAGCATTCTTTGCATCTATCAATGGTTGACGGAAAAATCTGTTCTGCTCTTAGCGATTTATCTACCGATAGATGTTACATTTGTGGAGCAACACCAAATGAGATGAACGATCTATAAGCAAACCTCCAAACAGACAGAGTGCAGACATCTCCAAATATGAGTTTGGCCTGTCGCCACTTCATTCGTGGATTCGGATTTTTGAATATTTTATCCACGTTTCTTATAAAATTAATTTAAAAAAAATGGCAATGTCGCTCAGACGAAGATAAGGCTCTTGTAGCGCAAAGAAAGAAAACCGTTCAGCAGCAGTTTAGGGATCGTTTAGTCGTGGACAAGCCCCGAAGCGGTGGCAGCGGCACAACCAACGACGGCAATACCGCTCGAAAATTTTTCCGAAACTCTGCTATTTCAGCAGAAATTACTGGAATAGATAAGGCTCATATTGGCAAGTGTTACCACATCATGCAGTGCCTCTCGTCGGGTTATAAAATAGATACTAAAAAATTTAAAATTTATGCATTTGAAGTTGCGCAAAACCTAGTTGGGGCATATCCGTGGTATAATTTACCACCATCTGTTCATAAGGTTTTAATCCATGGGTCCGAGGAGATTGATTTCGCAATCTTGCCAATTGGTGAGCTGGTAAGGCAATTTCGACGTTTCAACACTAGAAAAAATTCTCGTGTTTTCACCAATACTGACCTTTTGCACAGATTACTTCCTAATTCTGATCCTTACATATCTAGCCTTCGAAAATTACCGTGAAAATCTAAGTCTGAGCTATCAAAAGAGGTATTAGATTTATTATGCACTTAAAACTATGTTACTTTTGTATGCATTGTTTGTATGATCTAGTAGTAATTTGACTTTACATAAATAAAAAATTAAAAAAAAAATTAAAAAAATTTAATAATTTCTATGCACTTTTTCATCAAAGGGATTTTTGCCAAAACAACGAGACAAAAAACCGCGGAATCATCGCTCACAAAACCTCTATGATCGCCTTCCTTCGAGAGCGGTACCACTGTGCAATGGTAACCAATAACAAACGAAACATCAACTTTGTTTCTAATGCGCTGATTACTCTAGCGATGCGTTTCGATAACTTTTCCTATGCGTTTTGGAAAAGTATACATTGTC
>NW_016157386.1:37712-66360 GCF_001687245.7 Rhagoletis zephyria
TTTTTTTGAGAGCTGCATACTGGCCTTTAACATGACTCATACGTCACGCACGAGTATGTACTACCAGTACTGCTATGTTCGACATGGCGTATGAGTAACACTATTTCCTGCTTCTATTTCATACAAAAAATTATTACACATTTTCATTTGACCACTCAAAAGTGGTTTAGTTATCCACTGCTTTTCACCGTTAGCAGCTATTTTTTTAGCAACAGAAAAGGCTTTAACACAGATAAGAAAAAATTACAAAAAAGTTTTAGTTTTTTATAGATAACCTCCTTCTTTTTTTGAAGTCGGCCAAAAATAATGAAAAAATTACGATTTTGGTGTAAAGACGAAGTCGCATTTTAAAATTTGCATGCAAGTAACAACAAATTTGTATTTTAACTCTTCAATAAGTTCATAATAAACTGTATGCAATATAAATTCCTTTGTGGGGCTCGGTACAGCTCAATTGTTACAATAACAAATAATTTTTAAGCAAAAAACACAACCGACTTCAATTCTCATATAACAATTTAGAAGTACCGTTAATTTCTCCATGATCCAATGATCGGATCTAAACCAAATTAGTATGGGACCTCCTCTGAGGCACCAGAAAAAGAACAATCGAAATCAGTTAATGTGGTCCACAGTTATGCGGTAACATACATAAAAATAATATTCCGATGAATTGATAACCTCCTCCTTTCTTGAAGTCGGTTAAAAAGAGAAAAATTAATGAGGTAAATTATTATACATTTTTACTATATTTTAACATTTCTAATAAAAGCATCAGTAACTTGATTTTTTTTGTAACAGAACAAGCTTTAGTACAAATGCAAAAACTTGGCAACAGAACCTGTTATTATTTTAATATTTCTTCTGTTACAGTTTGNTTCTCGAGTTATGCGCCATCTGACGTACGCAAGTTTGGTATAAACATAGAAATATTTATTTTTAATAACAATAGGGGGTTATATTCGATGTAAATAAGCTTGTTTAAATTAAATAATTAAATCAAATTCGTTTTTGTTTTAAAATACCACCATTCACTATTATCCACACGTTTTTATAGAATTTAGCTCCCATTTTAGGAAGTGTGATTGAATTCTTCCCCTTTTTCTTCTGCTTCCAAAAACCATCCCTGTGGGTGGGAGTGCCAAATTTTAGAAAAAAGCTACTTACAAAACCTTTAATAATTGAATCATGTACATTGTCAATATTTTGAAGTGTAGAAAAAAATTGCCATTAATTCGTGTGTGTGTCCAAGGAATTTTGACATCTGATACTTCACAGCTTGTTGCCTCACTCTTTCCTCAAGAAATAATAGAGCGGGCATATATTTCTGTTACCAACATGGGTTGCTTCTTTTTTCACAAAAAAACTTTAGAAAAGCGTACTAGAAGGCGTAGCAAATTTCATAAGAATTGCGTACTGCCTTAAACAAATTTGACACAAGAAAATTTCTTAGCCATTTCTTGTACGCCATTTTATATGAAGTTTTTGCTTTTTTTGAGAGCTGCATACTGGCCTTTAACATGACTCATACGTCACGCACGAGTATGTACTACCAGTACTGCTATGTTCGACATGGCGTATGAGTAACACTATTTCCTGCTTCTATTTCATACAAAAAATTATTACACATTTTCATTTGACCACTCAAAAGTGGTTTAGTTATCCACTGCTTTTCACCGTTAGCAGCTATTTTTTTAGCAACAGAAAAGGCTTTAACACAGATAAGAAAAAATTACAAAAAAGTTTTAGTTTTTTATAGATAACCTCCTTCTTTTTTTGAAGTCGGCCAAAAATAATGAAAAAATTACGATTTTGGTGTAAAGACGAAGTCGCATTTTAAAATTTGCATGCAAGTAACAACAAATTTGTATTTTAACTCTTCAATAAGTTCATAATAAACTGTATGCAATATAAATTCCTTTGTGGGGCTCGGTACAGCTCAATTGTTACAATAACAAATAATTTTTAAGCAAAAAACACAACCGACTTCAATTCTCATATAACAATTTAGAAGTACCGTTAATTTCTCCATGATCCAATGATCGGATCTAAACCAAATTAGTATGGGACCTCCTCTGAGGCACCAGAAAAAGAACAATCGAAATCAGTTAATGTGGTCCACAGTTATGCGGTAACATACATAAAAATAATATTCCGATGAATTGATAACCTCCTCCTTTCTTGAAGTCGGTTAAAAAGAGAAAAATTAATGAGGTAAATTATTATACATTTTTACTATATTTTAACATTTCTAATAAAAGCATCAGTAACTTGATTTTTTTTGTAACAGAACAAGCTTTAGTACAAATGCAAAAACTTGGCAACAGAACCTGTTATTATTTTAATATTTCTTCTGTTACAGTTTGATTAATTAATTCGTCAGAAACTATCAGTCCTATCGGAAAAGTGATGTATATATGGTTTATGGAGAATTTCATTAGCTTTCATTTGCCGTATTTTAGATTAAGATTTTTAAATTGGTTCGTAAGATATACGTGATTAAAAGGAACAAATTTTTGCTTACAGCTGAATAACGGTAAATTGCAATTATCTCGAAAACGTATCCAAAGAAAAAAATTAACCCGATTTTCGGAATCACCGAGAAATTCTTCATAGAAATTGGATAGTGGCGTCTGGAGAACAAAAACCAAACTAAAATTTGTGATCCAGTGCAATCGGTCTTAAAGATGTATCAGTCTGCGATACATGATTCGTGAGCATAGAATATGCTCTGGGATTTCGTCTACCAACCCAAATCCTGCAGTCCATATGTTCAGAAACAACAGGCATATATTTCTGTTACCAACATATGTTGCTTCTTTTTTCACAAAAAAAAAAAAACTTTACAAAACCGTACTAGAAGGAATAGCAAATTTCATAAGAATTGCGTACTGCCTTCAACAAATTTGACACAAGAAAATTTCTTAGCCATTTCTTGTAAGTCATCTTCTATATATATACAAATGAATTGCTGTTCGTTAGTCTCGCTAAAACTCGAGAACGGCTGGACCGATTTGACTAATTTTGGTCTTGAATTATTTGTGGAAGTCCAGGGAAGGTTTAGGAGGTGAGTAAATATGATAAAAATTATAAGAATTTAATAAAAACAACAACTTTGTTTTTCCTTAGAAATAGGGATGGTCGATTATCATTGTACACGGAAAACTCTATGAAATTGTGAAATCATGACGTCTTAGCTTTCTTAATAATTTGGCAATAACAACAAAAAGTTTTGATTTTTTTTTAATCGAAAAACCTTCCACACGGAGGTCCAAAATAGTACTTTTTACATAATTGAAATCGGTTCAGCCGTTTGGTCAGGCATCGAGGTCATTTTTATGTATATAGATATCTCTGGAAATGTTCATGGTAGAGTACTGGAACTTGGTTTGGAGATATATGAAATCAATCACATACTCATGAAGAAAAATGGGCTCTTTAAAAAGAGGGAATGGCAAAGTACAAACGTACTGCCTTTGCCTTATCTTTGAATGTGTACATAGGTATGTTTGCGAGTGAAATCCTGAATGGCTGGAGGGATTTCAACAAAGTTATGTGTGTGTGTTTGAGTGGGTCTCTGGATAGTTTAGTTTGACAATTGAACAGGTCAGTTGCCGCTGGAGTTGAGTTATTACTAAAAATCTTTTTTTATGATCCGATTTGGCGAATATTCAAAACATGTACTGGACACGGTTGAGACAGTCCAATTGCAAAAAAGAGCGGTGAGGTGATGCTGAGGTCGAGTTATTACTAAAATCGATAAGTGAGAAAAGGTGCCGAGAATGTCAGTCTAAATCGACCTGTCGCACCATTGAGTATATCGAACTCTCGTGTGTTACGATTGGCCCAATGGATGTGATTTGCCAATATTATTATGCGTTAAAGCTTCATTCCAACACACCAGGGTTAAGTTGTGCAGTGGCAAATCTCAAATCACCACCTGTCGAAATATATTTTTTTAATTGAATTTAATATAAAACCTGATAGAAACATAATTTTTCACTTAAATTGCTTTCGTGAAACTGGTTTTTAAGGTACTTCATCTCAGTCTATGTATGTATATTGTATTTCTGTTGAACAAGGATACGCATCCATTTTGAAATTGCCACCAGCTATAAAGTTTATAGGTTTCCATAATCTTAGCCGATGGATGTGCTAATGGAAATCGTAAGCGTGGACTGTTGGAGAAAAAGTTGGATCAAAATGGTTAAATTAAAAATCTAATTTTGGGCGGGACGACGTTCGCCGGGTCTGCTAGTTTTATATAAAGTTTTTGCTTTTTTGGAGAGCTGCATACTGGCCGAGCATGTATTTACGACATGGCGTATGAGTAACACCGGAGTGGTAAAATGTAATGTATAGTAATCGAAAAAATAATCAGTAAAAGAGCCCTTTTCACATTCAGAAATGCATTTTTTCCCCAGGGCGATGTCCTAAGAAAAGTGGGGCATTCAATTTTGCATTACCTAGTATCGAGAAATGAATGTGTTTTAATATGAAATTGTTGGAACTTTTTGTATACATTAGAATGCTGATTACATAGAGAACTCATAAGAAATACATTCTATTATTTATCACGCATGTAATGCATTATCACTTTTCCGACTGGGACTATTTCCTGCTTCTATTTCATACTAAAAATTGTTACACATTTTCATTTGACCATTCAAAAGTTATTTAGTTATCCACTGCTTTTCACCGTTAGCATCTAGTTTTTTAGCAATAGAAAAGGCTTTAACACAGATAAGAATAAATTACAAAAAAGGTGTTAGTTTTTTAATTTTTTTATTATAAAACTGAAAGTCTCTGGGGAAAATGACCTCATCTGCAAAAACGGTATAAAGATCCATAATCTATGTTCCAAAATTAAGTTTACGTGTCTCGGCATTTTTTTGTGTCATTTCAATACATGAAATTTTCCCATCAAATTTTATCGAGTGAAATGAATTTATAATGTGATCATTATTATTAAGTATACCGGATACACTCGCGTTGCCACCTAAAAACATTTATTGTGCTAAACCCTAATTTCAACGACTCCCACTTTGGGCTATTTAAGAAGTTAGGCACATGGAAGGGTGCCAGGTTCCAAATTTGTAATGGAGAAGATAATCGTTCTTCAAGACGTATCAGTCTGCGATACACGATACGTGGGCATAGAATATGCTTTGGTATTTCGTCTGCCAACCCAAATACCTGCAGTCCATATATACAGAAAGTTCCATGTTTTTTTTTCAAATGGTATTTTAACTTTCATTATCCTATCAGATAGCCTTTAAAAGCTCTTTGATCGTCCCGGTGAAATTCAAGGAGTCTTTCGGAGTTGTAATGGAAGGACTCTATTTTATTGTGTAATTCTCCTAAGTAGCTCTGCAATGTATCCTTTAAATGCCCTACCTAAAGGCTTGGGACCATGCAAGTGCATTTGAGCTCCACGATTTGCGAGCCAGTCAGGCTTTTCATTGCCTTCAAAACCTTCATGTCCCGGCATCTACCACAGCGTTATTTTATTGCTAGCTTCCATGTAGTTGACATACATACGTTTATAACACGCCTAATCTCTCATAAAAATACTGGGAATTCAATGGCATGGATAAAGGCCATGTCTAAAAAAACGCGTGACCGAATTTTAAATCGAAAGCTCGAAACATATCAAGGACCAATCACCATATTCGCAACATTTGACTCCTCAACTAAAGAATAACGCTTTCTAACATGTGCGTCTTTGGGCTCGGCTTCCATTTGAAAGCAGAGTCCTCTACTGGCAAACAGATATATGATCTACAAATATCTCATCATGCCTGTTATTTTATATAACGCAGCGACGTGAACGATGTAAAACAAACATAAAGGGGCTATTGAGGTTTTCTAAGAAAACAATTAATGGTACTGTTCCCTCGAACGATATGTTCCGACGGAGATTTAAAGACGAGGTACGAAATTAAACAAAAAATTGCTACATATTAGCTAATGTATTTGAAATATATTTTACCACACAGATATGAGTTATTTGCCATCTTTTATTCGCATGTTAATTGTTATGCGGGAGAAATACTTTTTTTCGCGGAAAAGTTATTTTTCAACTTTTAAATTTATTTTGCTTAATGGAGCAATAATTTGTTTGTAAAAAATATTTGTCATCCCTTAATTGTTATGAAGTAACTTTTTTGCACAAAATTTATAAATCTTAAGTCCCTGGTTCAAAAACGTTAACGTTGTAGGTCATGCGTACTAGTTTAAGAACGAGTAGATTGAGCTAATTAGGCTCGCTTTTATTAAGATACCCATTGTAAAATTTCACAAATCATTTTAAAGTTGGCATAGTAATGATTCTGCTACTTTCGACTTGGCCACAAATACATACATATTTATATTTTGACGGCTTCCCTCTGGCTTTACTTTTTTCTGTTGTGGATTTGGCGAAATAAAATAACGTTGCTTTGGTTTTCACTAAGGGACTTAACCGTTTAGAGTTATAGTTTGTGGCAGATGCGGCTGCTCAAAAAATGCAAGGTCTGAACAAGGGCAAAAAGCCAAAAAACCGCATAAGACAGTGAACAGTGAGAGTAAACACTAATGAGTAGACCAACTTGGACGGAATATGTGTACTAAACCAGAAGAAAAACATAACGGCTTCGACAAACATCGAAATGAACACACATAAATACATATATATATACATATGTACAATCAAATCGAGGTTACAGGCAAAAGTAGAAGGACAATGTGACGCGGAATGCGCTATTCCTTAGCATTTTCTGTGGTTGTTTATTAAATCACAGCTCTTTTCCACGACAAACAATTATGTATAACGAACCAAACACCTTCAAAAAAGTGAATATGTATACCGTCGCCACAGTTACGCCAAGCACGTTGAATTGCTTCAATGTGAGATACCCAGTCACTTGTTACGCATACGCATAGCATACGCGCCCGCAGTAGAAACTGATTGTTGAATACAAAATATGTACAAGACTATACATACATATGTACATACACAACTACTCGTTTGTATTCTTGTAACCTTACATACATATATATATCTAAATTATAAGTTTTCGTTCTTAGAAGGGTATACGCATCCATCCTAAATTGCAGTAAATATGAGTATGCATGGGTGTGTTTTGGCGTTTAATTGTAATTCCGGGTACACTCCCCAGCATTCAAAATGGGAAACTCAAATCAACAGCACTCGAGCACAGACCTTCGTACACATGCATATACATATGTACATACATACATATGTATATAGATATGTATGCAGCTGTGTTCACGCATAAATACAAATGGGAATTTCATTTCTGTAATCGTACGACATTACGCGTATTGCTTATCCTATTTGTACACACATGCAGCAGTTGGCATGATTATCTGTTGATTGTAGCGGTATTTGTTCGCAGTCTCATTCAAGTATCTGTTTTTATTCTATTCTATGTCGCTCATTTGCCGCATTAACACATCCGCATGGAGAATTTCACGGATAAGTAAAATGTAGCTGCCTCGATTTAGACACCATTTTGCCTGCAGCATGATTCTCTAAAGTGCTTTTTTGTGTGTGCCTTTAAAAAGACCAGAAGTGTGTATGGAAAATCTTGCTTATACATATGTATATAGCGTATTGTATTTTCTTCTGCTGATATGTGCTTGAGTTAATGATTCGTGTGTGTGTTTGAATTTAAATGGATTAAATTAGTTAATTTGCACGATTAACCATTAATTTACTACTGGTTGCTGGCCATAGAGGCTTCTCTTCGTTGGGGCAGAAGCCACCGCAATAAATAAAAGCTCACTTTTTCAAGTAAAACTTCTAAGCATCACTTCCGCAACAGAAATAATCACTCTTTTGTTGTAATAATTTTCACATCGCATTTTGAGTAATTTATTTCCTTTCACTTTCAATCACTGAAACGCACTTTTTTGTTTAATTTTCATTATCAATATAACTTTTCCACACTTGCACTCCTTCACCCGATTGGTCAGTCGTGATAAAAATTTTTCTGCCGTAAAGGAGAGTATGTTTTTTAGGCGACACGACGCGAATTATTCACTGTCCTGCCGCGTTGCAAGTGCCGTAAAAACGTGCGACCACATCCAGATTTCAAAACCGACTGTGGCGCCACGAACAACATTTTAATATTTCGTATCGTCGCCTGGGTAAAAGATTGTCGTAAGCGTTATACGTACGTGCGTAACATACGACAATCTTTTTCCAATGCGACGGTATGTATCAGGTGGCTTCGTAGATTCGCACGATTCGGCGAGCCGCTTTTGGCGCTCATCCCAACAAGTGTGCTACCTTTGGTTGGCCCAGTGTATTCACACAATAGCAGACGCCCAGTGCATTACATTCCACACGATTTTCGGACTTACGTACATACATATGTACAACTCCGAAAACCCCACATCCTTAAAGAGCGAAATACACAACACCAGCGGATTGACAAACCAAGCGAAATATCCCTCTGTTTGAAGGTTTGACAAGCCGTTAGAGGGAAATTTGAACAAAAATCAAAATTTTGTGATTTTCTGGCCGCCAAGTTTACGTTTGGTCAAACCGCTTTCGTTGTGAATGATAAATTCGCATCATTTGCGACGGGATTTTCACCGAGTTAGCACGTAAGAGAGGAAAATGAAAAAAACACTATTTTTAACAATGTGAACCGGAAGAAAAATAAAAATTCTTTGGTTCCACGAGTGATGTTTGCAGTGGGTTTGAAGTATATTTGACAAGCTGCTTGTGTGGTGTACTTCGCTCTTTAGTCTCTCCGTTGGCAACTCACTTGTCGTTGTTATTAAGAAGATGTTTTTTATTGCTACAAAACTTGCACACATACATGCGCACACCTATAGTTGATTTGTGCTCCTTTCAATTGCTCGTCCTTATGCATGCATGAATTGTGTTGAAGCATTCGGTCGTACGCACTTGATTTCGATATTAGAGACGTCACACCTTTCTCGATTGCCACCAGTGTTGCCATTTTAGCCGTTTTCCGGCTAGATTTAGCCGGTTGCGATAGCAAACAGCCGGGGAAATTTCGATTTAGCCGGCACCCGATTTGTTAGCCGTTTTGCAGAGAAAAATTAGCTGTTTTTAGCCGATTTTGCTATTTGCCTTGTTCTCTTAAATTTCAAATATGTATATGTGTCTCCATTTTTGACTAAGCGACCCAAAATCTGTTAGAAATGGCTACTAGCCTTATCGTGGAGAAAATTTTCATGTCAGGCTGGATTGTATGAAATTGGGCCGATTTCGCTTATTTTTATTTTAAACGAAGAAGGAATTTTCTTCATAAAATGTTTGTTATAAATGTCTTAATTTTAAGTGTGAAGTTTTATTCGCAAACTTAGAAAATAAGAAATTGTTTCACTGTTAAGACTCTTAAGATGCGTTTGTGTTTGGATATAGCGCCAACAAACAGAATAAATATTACATGTAGATATTGTCTTCCCAGATAGCGCATATTCAATTCTGCCTAAATTAAAAAACCTAATTTTTGCCCACTCCTAAAGGTTTAAGGTAATGGAAAAATTGATATTTTCAAGCACTATGTACACATATGTATTTTTTTAAACAAACGTTTTTGCTGAGAACTTATTCAAATTCCAAAAACCGAATGCCAACTTGAATTAAAGGAACCAACACTGAAGTGAGTCAAAATGAAAATAAAAGAGCACAAATTTCTATGTAAAGCAAAACTCTCTGGGAATCCTACGAGACATCTTCCGGCCATATGACCGGTCATCTTAATGGGAGATCTGCAGTCTTTCAGCATCATATTTTACACCAGAATTGAAGGGATTTCTGAAAAATCTGACCAGTTCTTTTGTGTAACTGTTGTGTGTGCATCCCTTGTCAACATATGGCCTCGGTTGATGTTAACTTAAGGTCGTTGTTTTACTGCCTTAAAATTGAACAGCGTTTTTTATGTGTATTGGTTTCTATTTGAGTGTATTGAGAATCGGTCAGTCTGAAAAGGACTTGTAGGGAAGATAATAGGTTTGTTCGTCGAAAATCCAGCGAGAATTATCACTCAATATAATATCAGATAGTAATAGTAATAAATAGTTTTTTCCCCCCGAGTACCTTTCAAATCATTGCAATTAACTAAATTAATTAAGTAAACAAGTATTAACTTACATTTTTCATTTTAAATCGCTCCAGTTTGTAAATTTTTAAATTTAACGAACTTGTTTATTCAAATTATCGTCGACAAAAAATCCAACCATGTGCCACAATCATATCTTTTTCCTAATTGCAAATTCTTGCTGGCAAAATTTTTTACAGCTCGAATTTGTAACTTCTCTAGAAGAAATAGTCTTTTTACTCGCGATTTATTTAAATAAAACATGTGAAATTTAGTTGAAATATTTTAGCCGTTTTTAGCCGGTTTTATTTGCCAATTTAGCCGGTTCATCCAAAAAGTTCTGGCAACACTGATTGCCACTCTTCGTGTTCCTTCTCTTTTATGGCTGAGTTTGATTTCTCTTATCCGGCAATGCCAGACAAATTGGCGCTTCCTTGCTCGTCTTGAATTCGCTGATAAGAATTTACAGCGCTGTGTATTTTAGTTGTATATTCATGTACATATATAACTGTTGCTATTGAGAAAATAACGGCTTTGTGTGGGCTGCATTTGGTAATTTTCTCTTACACTTTTACTCTTAAACCATTCACTATTTCTGGTTAAATCAATTAAAATGTAACTTTTAGTTTTGCAATATCTTTAGGGACGATACAATCCCGTTAGTTGCGCAACGTATGTAAATGCCGTATAAGTGGTAAAAAAACAATTCCGCAAATAGCGCAAAGTAACCGCAGAACTCCACAGGCAAACACCGATGGCCTACCAACTGTCATTTTGACGAGCAATGTGATTGCAAGTTTTTGTGTGTGGGCACTTTGATGTCTTCAAATAAGCATTTGCCGCATGACGCCACCAGACAACATTCTCTCAATTTCGGTGTTTAAAAACATTTAAATCTTTAAAAAACTTGCTGAATAATTTCCTAAAACGTAATCATAAATAATCCAATAAGGAACAGACTCTTATTTTGATGTAATATAAAAATTTCATCGATGTTACCACCAGCACGCTTTCTTTCAAATTAAAATATGGCTGTCAAACTATCGAATTGCCTGCAATAGATGTCAAGCAATAAGCGCTGACATATATTGCAGCACATGAGAAATAGGCGGTCTCCATTGGAAATATATTTTGTGACATAGTTGTCACGACATCAGTGTTTTCCTGTGGAGACAGGGCCTTAAGAGGCAAATGATTATATGGGTTACAAATTTATATCTGCTGGGTTTCTTGGCATACCTCTTGGTTTGATAAAAAAGACAATATAATTACATGAATACACAATACATGAAAGGCGCGTTCAGTGAACGACAATGAACTTTTGAATGTACGTGGCATGGTGCGGTGCTCAATATGTTTTTTCTTTTGCATTGGTTGGGTTTGGTTAAGCGTGCAGCTTTACGGAGAATTCACTCGGAGGCCGCGAAGGCCCATTGCGATGCCCATGGGGGGTAACTCCAAGCCTATTCCGACATACTTTTAACCATTTTGATTTTCTGGCGAATCCTAGCAGGCGTTTCCAGAGGAGCTTACCCCAAGGTATCCAGATTCTCGAAGAAATGGTCCCGAAGAAAGTTGAGGCGTTTTCCTCGGAGTGCTGGACACTCGCAAAGGAAGTGCTGGACGGATTCTATCTCCTCCTCATCCCTGAAGCTTCTACAGAAATCGTTATGCGGGGCACCGAACCTGGCGGCCATGTGATCCGTTAGTATTCCTGTGTGGCTTTGAAAGCCTTAATAGACTCCTTGTTCTTCGTTCATCGAGCCGTCACCAGTTGGCCGTTGTGAACATACATGCTTGTCGTGGCACCTCTGCCACCATACCAGCGCGCCATAGGCGAGAACCGGTCTAACTACCGCCGTATAAATCCAGTGTATTATCTGTGGCCGCAGCTCCCAGTCTTTTCCAATCGTAGCTTTACAGGAGTAGAGCACACTGAGAACCTTTTTTCTCCGCTCTTCGGTGTTCCTTTTCCAAGAAAGCTTAGAGTCGAGATTAACCCCAAGAAACTTCTTTTGACAATTCAAAACTTGCTCTATTGGGGGACGGAGTCCGAAATTTGTATATTTTATATCGCTTGGTGAAAGCAACAAGTTTGCTTTTAGTGGGATTAACTGCTTCTTTTTGCCCACCCTGTCAGATCGTTGATTGCAGATTGTAGAATCTCGCTGACCGTGGAGAGGAATTTCCCCACGACCAGAATGACTAAGTCATTCGCATAAGCAACGACTTTAGCGGCTTTCGATGTGCGGAGCAAGAATTCGTTTAGCACGAGGTTCCACAGCAGGGGAGATAACACCCACGTGTGGCTGTTTCTTCTGGTGCTCAAAATATTGTCGAGCTAGAGAGTGATCAGTGGGTCCAGTCCCACGGCCACCATGGAGCATGTAGTGGATTCAAACTTAACATTGTTTAAGACACTTTCTACGTCCAAGAAGCCTACCAGTGGTTCAATGCTTGCTTTATACTACCAACAACCTCGTGCAGGTCTGTTTCAACTTTGCGGTAGGCATGTTGCGCGTCGCTGAAGTTCTCAGGTGTAAGGCGTTGCGTGATCTGCAGACTCAGAAACCTCTCCATTGTTTTGAGAAGTAATGAGAGGTTGATGGGTCTAAAATCTTTTGCAGTACTATGCCCTGCTTTGGGAATGCAGACCACTCTTACCTCCCTCCATGGCTTTAGAATAAAGCTAAGGGGACTCGCCCTATAGATGGTCGTTAGCCAGGGGGTTACCGTGGCGCATGGCTGGAAAGATTCCATGCGGACCCGGATAAGGTTGGAAGGACCTGATAGCCCAAGGCACTTAATCCGCAGTGATGATTTTGTCACTGCCGTGTCTGTGGGTAATAGGGTGTTCTGTCACAGAGAAGTGGACGTCCATCAGGTGTTCTAGTGTTTCAAGGCTGCTTCGGTGTGCCCTCCTCCTGGCTTTTCCAGGAAACTAGGAGGAGAAAGGTTTTTCGAAGTGCACCTTCTCAGTTGCGCGGCTTCAGTAGTTGTTTCGAGATCTTCGCAAAATTTAGACCACGATATCTTCTTTGCCTTCTTTATTCCCAATCCTACACGTTCTTAGTGAACTTCGCTTTATTGAAAGCCTTCCTAGCTGCTATCCAGAGCAGCCTTATCTCCGCCGTCCACCATCTTGTGTATCGACTGAGAGGTTTGCTCTCGGGACAATTGCTATGTAACATTTGTTAAGAGAGTTCGTTAGACAGAGGGCTCAACTGTTTACGGGGGGCGCGCTCCAGACACCAACTGGCTGAAGGCGTTGCAATTTATCCTACGAGTATCTCGATAAGGTGTTTGTATCGGTTTGCTTAGGTTAATGGAGACGTGACAGCCCTAAACTCCAACACTGTTCCAGTTAATTACTCTAACCTCCTCCCTTATTATATTGTAGAAAGTGGGGTGATTACACTTGTTACAGGTGGTGAGTTTTGTGGATAATAAGTAACTAAAAAGTGGCTCACCTCTATCGTTGATGTTCAAGCTGTTCCACGCCATGTGGTGTGCATTGGCGTCACACCATCAGCCATCATACTCGTTGCTTCGCCCAAGCATTGAGTTTCCAGAAGGATATTGGCCGTGCATCGTATGGCATGTACGAAGATGGGAGGATGAGGTTGGGTGGTCCCCTCTGCTCTCACATTGCCTTGTTATGTATACAAATCTCAGATTTTTAATTTTGTAATTAGAAAAGTATCAAAATTTGTACTGTACAAAAGGAAGAAGTGTCCCTATAACCTTTAAAAAACTTGCTGAATAATTTCCTAAAACGTAATCATAAATAATCCAATAAGTAACAGACTTTTATTTTGATTTAATATAAAAATTTCATCGATGTTACCACCAGCACGCTTTCTTTCAAATGAAAATATGGCTGTCAAACAATCGAATTGCCTGCAATAAATATCAAGCAATAAGCGCTGACATATATTGCAGCACATGAGAAATAGGCGGTCTCCATTGGAAATATATTTTGTGACATAGTTTTCACGACATTAGTGTTTTCCTGTGGAGACAGGGCCTAACGCGTTGTACAAGCAGACAAATGGCAAGCAAGGTAGGGGTTTAGAGCTACTAAATATTTCAAAAGTTTGGCTATATCTCCACTAGGGATGTTAATTTTTTCCGTTTTTACGATCCAGGGATTTTCGGGATCTCGTTATTGCATTCCCGGAATCCCGGGATTAGTCCCGGGATAAAGAAATTCATAATTTTTCAACAACTTAACACTAAAAAATTGCATCAATATTGTTTGAGAAGCTCTCCTGCCATATACAAAAGTTAAACTGGGATTTTTTTTTAAGATTCTGGGCATTTTCTTCTATATAAAAAAATTTTAGAACACACTTTGTATGGAAGAAAATGTGTAACACCGCCAGCAAAGAAATAAAATGATAGAAAATCAAGGGTATATTAAGCCACAAGAAACTTGCACTTTATCAAATTACAATTTAATGGGCTATAAAACTGGTGAATATATTTTGCATTTTTTTTTATTGTACAATGTTGATATAATAAAATCACCTCACGAAAATACGGGTTTTTAGTTTTTCTCTCTTACGTCAGCATTTTTTAAGGACTTTATAATTTCAAAGATATAATTAATTCCAAAAGTTATTTAAAAATAGAATGTAGAATAAAAATAGGATGTAGAAAAAAATATGGGTACCAAATAAAAGAGAAAACTCTATAGAATTTAAAAACATTTAAATTTGTTTCGTTCACCAGGACGAATAGGTATTCAAAATGCCCTCTTAATCAATTATATTTTTTAAGCTTATAAAATTACAATGAAGATATTCGAGGATGTTGTCGAGTTTATATTAGTCCTAAACATATATTTTTTTTCAAAAATGAATATTGGAAAGGATACAATTTTAAAAGGACATTTTCAATGCCTACTCGCCCTTATACGCCAACAAATCTAATCTGTTAATTCTACAGAATTTTTTCTATAATTTGATACCTATTTATTACTAGTTTTCTAAGTACGTTGCACTGAGTTTTTTACATAAATCATTTTTTGAATTACTCATATTTTTCAAATTTCAAAGACCTTTTATTGATTTTTTGTGTGTGAAATTGCCTGTCGCACCAGTGAAAATTACAAATCCCGAAAATCCCGAGATTCTTGGCAAATAATCCTGGTATTTTTGGGACTTAAAAAACACCGGGATCCCGGGATCCCGGAATTAACATGCCTAATCTACTCATATAAAATTTTAAAATTACCAATCGCTTAAATTTACACTTTGTGTAATTCCACTGGTTTTCTCAAGGTATAATATTAAAAACATTTAGGGAAGATTTAAGGATTCTAAGTCCCACAATAGTACTGCCAAAATCTCTATAAAACATTTATATATGAAGCACGAAGTTACTTAATAGAAATTAGAGATATTTAACAGCATTTATGAGAAAAATATATATTTTTTTTAACTTGGCATAGTTGGGTGCATATTCTAAGTTTCGGCCAGCATATTTCAGCTCACCCAAATCTAGTTGTTGTTATTGTTACAACAACCCCGCCCAGATTGCTTAGTCCCTCAATCGCTGTCGTCAAGCTCTACTAGAGCTAGCCCCAGAAAGCGTGCAGCCTCGATGGGGTCATTCCATAGGGACAGGGGCGTCAGTAGGTTGGGGTTCAGTGGGCATGAGAAGAGATGCTGTGATTCGTGGGGCGTCTCTCCGCTTTCCGGGCATTCGTTTAGCACATCTTCATTTATTCTGCTCAGGTATGAGTTCAACCTGCTGCAGTAACCACAGCGCGGTTGGGCTATTGTGGTCCGAGTCTCGGGAGGCAGACGAAGTTCCGTCTCGTTCAGGTCTGGTGGTTGTGTGCCCAGAACGGCATTCACAGGTCGAGAGTTTACATAACTCGAGACTGCCTCTCTGTGAATGCCGTTCACGGCCTGTCGATAAGCTGTCTTGTCCAGAGGTTGTTTTATGAACCTCCGGACTTCGTCCGTCAGTTCGTAGAGATGCCTGCTGACGTGCCTGGGCGAGGGCTCTTCTGTAAGCAATTGTCTATTTGGGTGACCACGTCTGTAGCTCTGCCGCTTGCAGAGCATTGTATTATGCTCCTTCCGTCGGGTCCAATAGCTTTGGAGGCTTTCGCCTTCCCGATAGCTAACCTTACTTCACTGCTGGTGAAAACAAGAGGCGCACTAGGCGTTGGCAGTTTGTGCAGCCTTCTGTTCAGTCGACGTTTGGCTTTATCCACCGGAGGATGCAGTATGACCTGTCGGCTAAAATAGCTCGCGCATCGCTCCGGGTCCGACGAAGCGTGGTCTCCAAAATTTATTTCAACTCTGTCATCACGCTTCGTCGGGTTGGACAATGACCTCACGGTTGACCAAGGGTAATCGAATGGGTTTTGCATGGGAGAGCTGACGCTTGTTCCTGAATAGAGATCCAAGTTGGTGTCCCTCAGGTTTCTGAACGGTGTGCTAATCGGAAGAGCTTTATCCAAGGAGAACAGAAAGTACCTGTAATCTAAAAAGGAATGATGGTTTAGCCCTCCAGTCTAAAATGCGACGTACCAGAACTGAAAAAAAACAAAAAGTAAGGGTATATCTTTTACTTCTTGATTGCCGCTGACGCCAATTGAATAAGCCAGGCAAAGCCAAGTCTTTCCCCAACTGGTCTTTCCTTCGAATAGAAGGCTTTCCTCTTCTTCTGCTACCAGCATCGTAATCCGCGTTGTATCTGGCACAGAGGTTCCCAAAATTTGTTTCTCGTAGACAACTTTCAAAATATTTCTGGTTTCGATGGACACCTGCTGCCACATGTCTACCATATTCACAAAGCTCGCCAAAAAATGCGAAGATTCTAACGATGGAATATGGAAGCTTATACAACAAACAGTCGCTGACCTTCTTAAAACAGAGTTTGTATAGTCATTAAAGTACGCTCTTGCTTTAAGGAGTTATATTTTTTAAGAGCATTCTTATTTCAAAAACTCAACTCGCAACTCGACTCTAAGTGATACGTTTACTCCGCGCTGGTAAATTGGCTCGTAGTGGCTGCCATAAAAATATAGTCACAACGTTCACCGTTTACTGAATTATAGTATTCTAACGCTGCGTATAAAGGAATTCTCGTTCTCAACATATAGGTGGCGCTTTTTAGTAAATATTAAGTTTTCCACGGTGGAGAGAATACAGAAGGTGGCGCCGATGGCAACACCGCTAATCGGCTCTGAGTGAATTTGACAGAATTAGCTGTTTTGCTGACGTCACAGTCGAGATGACAGCAGTAGTGATGTGCTGAGTCAGTACTTATAAGTATTGATCGATATTCGGTACCGATTTAAAAAGTATCCAATGCTCTCGATACTCGGCACCGAAACATAGGCCAAAAATATGGAAAAACGGTTCAGGGGAGACTCGCCTATCAAAACCCCAATGGAGGGGCCAATAGAGCTTTTAATACTGATTCAAATGAAAGATATATATTTTTTAATATTTTTATTGAGCTTTATACCACAACAACAAAGCAACAAAGTCTAAGCGGTAGAAGTTATAGCAGCTATTTCGGAGATCACCACATCTCTTCATCAGACTTCTTTTTTCTAGACTTCAGCAGGGATCGAACCTGCGTAATCGATGTTCAAAGTCAGAAGCGTTAACCACTGAGCTATGTACATCCCGTAAACTCTTGTTGCTAATTCATTTTCCTTATTCAACCAACTACTATCAAGTGCAGCTGATTTGCCGCTATTTAAACTCGACAGCGTGGTTGTTGTTGTCAATTCTATACATCCATTTGCTTATTTGCTTTTTTGTATAGTTTCAGGCAGGCTCTTCCTAAAGATATATATATGAAAGATATATATATGAAAGATATATATATGTCGGTTCGAGGCCATAGTACACAGAAACTCTTTCTTATTTGAAGCATTTTTGTTCCAGCTGAACCGGACGATATCATTTTTGCCTGGGGCAAATTCTGTAACCAGTTAGAGACAATTTTCGAATCGGTATCGGTTTTTTGGCGTATGATATGAAATATTTTTACGTCAACAAGTGCGATATCGATTCGAAACTTGTCGCTAACTGTTTACAGAATCTCCCCTCTGAAAGGCTTCTTCATACGCCAAAGCATTTTTCGTGAACCTTGGATCGACTAAGGTTGAAACTGATAAAATAATATTTCTCTGTTGCGATAAGTTCAAGTGTTCAAGTAAGATATCATATAAATTAGTAATGAAAGTTTTTTCTAAACTTGAAATTCATATAATGGCGAAGGTTTAATGTAAAGAATCGGTATCGGGTACCGAAAAGGAAGCACTGGGTACCGAAAACTTTTTTAGGTATTGGGTATACGGTTGCCAGACGTACAGATTTTATCAGTACAGTACTGATTTTATCAGTACAGTACTGATTTTTCAACTCTTGTACTGATTTTATTAATTTCTTCAATCAGTACGCTAATGTCCTGATTTTTCAAAATTTGTACTGAATTTTCAATTCAAACAAAATACTTTAGGATTTTCTTAAGGTTTTCACATAACGTTGGAACTTCTTTAACCTGTTGTTGTAAAATGTAAGAAGAAAATAATTTAATTATAGTTAACATGTTTTAGATAATGTTTGATTCGCCCAAGAAATTAATTATGGGCATATCGCCGGGTTGTTACGTACCAGTTGCGATAATATGATGGAGCTTAAATTATTTAAAAAGAAGACTGACATTTTTTTGTCGAGTGTTGTTAATTATCTCCATGATACAAATATTTAAAGGTAAAACCGCTCGCTCAATTCGTCGGCCATCATTTATTTTTTGAAGTTTGTCTACTTTATAAAATTGAAATTTTCAGAGCAACTCAAATGCCAAACAAAAGTAAAATAAAAAACAAATGGATGAAAATATTCAATNTTACGTACCAGTTGCGATAATATGATGGAGCTTAAATTATTTAAAAAGAAGACTGACATTTTTTTGTCGAGTGTTGTTAATTATCTCCATGATACAAATATTTAAAGGTAAAACCGCTCGCTCAATTCGTCGGCCATCATTTATTTTTTGAAGTTTGTCTACTTTATAAAATTGAAATTTTCAGAGCAACTTAAATGCCAAACAAAAGTAAAATAAAAAACAAATGGATGAAAATATTCAATTTTTTTTATTTATTTGAGACTGAACGTGAGAATGTATTTTTGAGTTTGAAAATTTGAAAACATTTTTGTTATGTTAGCACACTTCAAATATGTTCTCAGTGGTTAACCTTGTGTCATGGTTATCTCGAAAATAACTTTCAGTTTAATAACAACAAATTTGAATATTCGTTTATAACTTAAAACTCCTTTCTCAATTTTCTGACATTGTAAAAGAGTTTTGCATACAAGACATGGAGTTAGATACTCCTTTTAGCGAATTCTGACTCTTTCAAAGTTTTTGCGTAGTTGAAAAAATTATTTAAGCTATGAGGAAATATAGGTGACGTCCTTAAAGAGTGGTACTTTTTCACAGTTTGAAAAAGTATTTAATTTTGTNCAAATTTGAATATTCGTTTATAACTTAAAACTCCTTTCTCAATTTTCTGACATTGTAAAAGAGTTTTGCATACAAGACATGGAGTTAGATACTCCTTTTAGCGAATTCTGACTCTTTCAAAGTTTTTGCGTAGTTGAAAAAATTATGTAAGCTATGAGGAAATATAGATGACGTCCTTAAAGAGTGGTACTTTTTCACAGTTTGAAAAAGTATTTAATTTTGTTTTTTTTTAATACCACACTCAAACAAAGCAATTGAGAGGATCTTAAGTATAAAGTTTGTTTCCTTGCGCAAAGAGAGAAACGTATTGAATTCTTTGACTATTTATTTATGTACCAAAATATTGTTAAAAAGAAGAACTCTGGCGTTTTAAAGCATTTTCTGTTACTTAGATTCATAATTTTGCTTTGAATAAAACTGTACTGAAAAGTACTGATTTTTTAGCATGAAAAAGTCTAACGTACAGATTTCGCCCACCAAAAATCTGGCAACCCTAATTGGGTACCGACAATTCAGCACATCACTAGAGAGCAGTTTTATTTGCCGCTCTCAGTTGTCAACTCTACGACGACGTCACGCCAAAGTTACTCTCACGAATTCTGCTGCAATCGGCGCAGTCTTGTATTCTATCATTCTTGCCCATTCCTTAATGCGCAAATGAATAAATTAAAAAAAAGAGGTTTCAAGATCTAAAAGTTTTTTAGCTTACTAGAAGTAGTATAAATGTAATTTAGCAAAAAAAAGTGTTATCTATTCCACAAATATGGTAAAGTCCGAGCACTGGCTGTTGAGCAAAACTTCGCTGCTTCGCACGCAAGCGCATGTGCGTGAGTGCCCACCTCTGATTTAAATACTTAAACCCACATACATTATTTTCAATTTTATTCAAAACTAGTCCATACCCGGCGTGCTTTACTGCGCCTTAAAAGTATTTTTGTATTGTTTGATACCCGTATTGTAATATTTTATTTATTTTACCAATTTAATTAAATACAATTTTTCAAACCGATGGGAACCCTCCTCAAAAATAATTCCGGCAGTAAACTTTCCTGCACCTCTTCAGTTTAATGCCCATAATGCAACATTTTATTTATCTTATAAATTAAATTAAATTACAATTTTCAAACATGCGTAGGGACACGATATCGAACCGAAAGTATCGATATGGTACTCATTTAAAGTATCGCTTTAAAAATATCGGTTACTCATTAATATCGGAATAAAAAGACTCGATATTCCAAATATCGATACCAAAAACCAAAAAAATTATCTGAATATAGGTCCGCATATTGGCCGCTGGGGTGTAGTGGTTAGAAGTGCGCAAACCTTGGAAATTAAAAACAGCTTCCCATAAAGTACAATCGCCGTTCAGAGTCGACATAAAACTATAGGCACTCCCTTTGTGCCACAACATTAAGGCCCACGCGACAAATCGGAGAAGAAGTTCGGCGAAACACTAACTTATTGTGTAAGCGCCGGACTTTATTATTATTACAACACGTAGAGATTGAGGTGTTGACTTAAACACCGAGGCCGCGGGTTCAAATCCCCCACATGCAATCCTAACCATAGTACAAATTTCTGCACTTTAAGCCCAATTTATATCGGGAAGAATTGTTACAGGCCAACCTTATATGCGTGCGTAAAAAGCTAACTCAAATTCCAAGATTTGTCTTGCGTGACATTTCGATTTGATGTTTATGCTCAATTGGCATTTTGGCGCGACTATGAATTCAAATTTTTCTCGGCAAACTTCTGTAATTTTTACAGAAATGCAACTCTGAGAAATCACGCACGCAAACAGTGTTGCCGCGAATCATTTTTAGCGGTAGCCAAATTCTGTTAAAAAAAGGGCTAAAAGAGAGCTAAAAAAAGTCGTTGTGGCTAAAAATGGTAGCTAAATTTTTTACTTACATACATATAAATATATAAGTATTAGGGATGTCAATGATGATGATTTCGGGATCCCGGTCTTTTTTAAGTCCCGAATATCCCGGGATTAGTCGATTTAAATCCCGGGATTGCTGGAAACAATTTTTTTGTTAGCCAATTAAATTTTTATCACAAATATGCCCTCTCAAGGGCAAATTAAGAATTTTTTGCAACCCTTAATGCTATAATTTCTTTAAGATCGCATTACCATCAAAAGAAGGTGTTGCCGCCAAAACACCCATCGCCCGATAACATATCACCCATCGTCCGATAAACAAACGACCCATAGTGGAAAAGAAAAAAAATGACACATCGCCAAAAGTACGTGTTCGAAAAAGGAAGACAAATAGACGAAATTTTTTTAAAGCTGTGCTTTTCACAATTAATGAAATAAACGTGAATTAATAGACTGCTATAGAAAACAAGGACTTTTCTTTCTTTTTCCCCGTAACAATTCTTTAAAAAAATTTCAACCTAAATCATTAACTGGGGCCGAGCTCACCTGCAAGTGTACGTGTGGATTCATACAAGTGAGCGTTTTCAGCAGAACGACATAACGGCATCGGCCGGTATCGGCATATACATAAGTAGATCGAGAAAAATCCAGAAGCGCAATTCTTGAGACTTCCAGCAACGGTTCTTTCATACAAGCCGTCAAATTCAGACACTCGCGGCATACGTATACATTCACTTGGGCAAACAAGCGATCGCAAATTTGAGCGTTTTAGCAGCGTAGTCACAAGGCATGTGCGTATGCAAAGTTTGCGGGAAACAGTCAAATAAAGACGGCACAGAGAACTGGGTACAGTGCGACAAGTGTGAACTCTGGTACCACTTTGAGTGCGTAGGTGTAGACGAGAGCGTACAACATCAAAATTGGAACTGCTCCCTTTGTACCGAAGGTGGCGATAGTGCAAACGTTCTTTGCACTCCCGAAGATCCAATGTCACAAACACCTACAGCCACGACCACCGCGCCTCACGAAGTACCACGTGGTCCGGTCCCACCACCCGAAGCAGATGTGATCAGCGATGACCATCGAAGCGTTCCTATGGGGTTGAAACTGGATGAACGTGCTCCAACGCAAGTCGCATTTAACTCGTCACCAGCCAACGACGAAACAAACCGTCAACATCGACTCGCGTTGGCAATGTTAGAGGAGAAAAGAGCCGCGGAGGAGCGCTACATCGAACAGAAGTACCGACTACTTGCCAATATGAACTCGGCAGGCATGTCAAGCTTACAGATCGGAACAAGCAGCGGTCCAACAAGTTCTCAAATAGCTGCGCGACAATCTATTGCAAAAGACTTGCCACCGTTCAGCGGCGACCCCGAGGAGTGGCCTATGTTCGTTAGCACCTTCGACCATAGCACTTCAGCCGCAGGCTTTTCCAACGTTGAAAATATGCTGCGATTGCAGAGGTGCCTGAGAGGCAAGGCTCGCGAACTAGTCAAAGATAAGCTGCTCTTACCAGATATGGTTCCCGACGTCATCGACGTACTAAAAACGTTCTTCGGCAGGCCGGAGTACATCTTAGAGAGAACGATTGAGAGGGTAAGGAAGTTGCCACCGCCTAAAGACAAACTAGAATCTCTCATAGAATTCTCGTTAGCCGTACGCAATATCTGCGCCACAATGGAGACATGTAAGCTGGAGGCGCATTTCAACAATCCAATGCTGGTAAAAGAGCTAGTAGACAAATTGCCCAATCAGCATAAATTGAGCTGGGCGATGCATCCGCGGCGAGGCACTTCACCAACCATTAAAGAATTCAGCGACTGGCTCTATCGAATGGCGGAGGCGGCCTCTACGGTAGTATCACCCTCGTTCTACAAAACCAGCTCAGTCAACACGCATAGCCAAGGTGGGTGCACTCCGTCGAGAACCCCTCCTCCAAAGAAACAGGACATTCCGCAAAGGGATAACCGTTCCCAAGGACCAACTTGTGAATCGTTGGACACGCAACCCAAGCGTTCGACAATGAAGTGCATCGCGTGCGGTGAAGTTGAACATTGCGCTGCACAGTGTGGGAAATTCCATAGCTTGTCCGAACAGCAGAGGTGGGAAACAGTAAAAAAAGGTGGAGCGTGTTATCGATGCCTTAAACCCCATCGCAAAGGGTGCTTCTCAAAAAAGAGTTGCGGCATAAATGGCTGCTCTCGAAAGCATCATCCATTACTCCACAGCGAAGGTACCGAAACTCCCGTCGACGCGGAAAAGGACCAAGCCCACGTGAGCACGCACCGAAGTAACAACTCCAGTAGCCAATATTTCCGCATCATGCCCGTGAACCTTCATACAGCCAGCAAAACCATTAATATTTACGCGTTTCTTGACGAAGGTTCTTCCGTGTCTCTCATTGACGAAGCGGCGTTCGAAAAACTCGATATCAAAGGAGTACCAACACCTATATGTTTGCAATGGACCAGCGAAACTACACGCAACGAAAGTGCATCCGTAAGGGCATCAATACAGATCTCGGCTCCAAATACCGGCAAATTGTATTGGCTCAACAACGTACATACTATAAAAAATATCGCTCTACCTAAGCAAACGATTAACGTAAGTGAACTTCGTTGTAAATATCCGTATTTAAAAGGCATACCACTCCAGTCATATTACGACGTTCGGCCAACTCTACTTATTGGGGCCGACAACTGGAAGATTGCTGTTCCACGCAGAATTCGTGAAGGCAGAAGGGACGAACCCATCGCTTCTAAATGTTTACTTGGATGGAGCGTACAAGGTACATCGACCGCATCGAGTTACGTGACTATGCACCACTGCGACTGTAGATGGAAAGAACTGCACGACATAGTAAAAGACAGCTTTAGCCTAGATCCCGTAAAAATTCACAACGTACAGTCGGCCGACGACCAGCAAGCGATGGAAATTCTCGACCGGACATGTATCAAGGTGAATGGCCGATTTGAAGTCGGCCTTTTATGGCGCAACAGTAATGACACGCTACCAGAAAGTTACACCAACGCGCTCAGTCGCCTTAACTGTCTGAAAGCTAAAATCAAGCGAGAGCCAGATTTGTACGACAAAATTTCTGTGCAAATTCGTAACCTATTGCAAAAGGGTTATGCGGTCGAGCTATCGGAAACGGAGATTACCAACCAGAACAAGCAAACTTGGTACTTGCCAATTTTCATAGCACTAAATCCCAATAAGCCAAACAAAATAAGGCTCGTTTGGGACGCAGCTGCGAAATCTCACGGGGTCTGTCTAAACGACTTTCTGCTTACCGGACCAGATCTCTTGAATCCACTTATCGAGATTCTGCTCGCGTTCCGGGTTGGCCAGGTGGCGGTCTGCGGGGACATCGCGGAAATGTTCCACAGAATCAACATCCGCGCGGAGGACAGACATGCCCAACGGTTCCTATGGTATGACAAAGCCAGCAACAACGTAAACGTGTACGTAATGCACGCAATGACCTTTGGCATAAGTTGTGCGCCATGCATTGCTCACTACATACGTGACAAGAACGCAGAGTCATACCGCCAGCAGTATCCTCAAGCATACGAGGCCATCCGAAAGGCTCACTATGTCGACGACTACATCGACAGTAAGGACAGCGAGCAGGAGGCTCTCGACGTGGCAACTCTGGTTCGCAAGGTTCATCAAGCTGGTGGATTCGAAATCCGAAATTGGACCTCGAACTCCACTGAAGTCCTTATGCAGTTCCTCGATGCCGACTTCGCAGCGCAAGCGCCAGTCCAATTTGGTGGCACAGAAAAGGTGTTAGGTATGTATTGGGTGCCACAAACTGACGTTTTCAAATATGTTCTCAGGTTCGCCCGGCTGCGACGTGACGTACTGATGGATGGCCTAATCCCCACCAAAAGAGAGGTCCTACAGGTCCTCATGTCAATTTTCGACCCCCTGGGGATACTGTCGTGTCACACAATCGGCTTAAAAATACTCCTCCAACATGTGTGGCGAGCCAACATAGGATGGGATGAAGAGCTGCCTGAGTCACTACACCACCGCTGGCGTCAGTGGAAGCAACTTCTGCCAGATGTAGAGGCAATCGAGATTCCGAGATGCTATTCCCCGAATCTGACTAAATCGACTCGGGTAGATCTCCACACGTTCGTCGACGCGAGCGAATATGCATACGCCGCGGCCTCTTATGTGCGAGTACATCGAGACGACATAGTCGACGTGACACTGGTGGCTGCAAAAAGTAAGGTCGCACCGCTGAAGCCGATGTCCATCCCACGTATGGAACTCCAAGCCGCAGTAATGGGTGTACGTTTGGCTCAAAAGATCATCAACCTACGTGGTCTGAAAATCGGAAGCGCCACATACTGGTCCGATTCCAAAACGGTGTTACAGTGGCTAAAGATGGACCCCCGTAACTTCCAACAGTTCGTTATGCATCGCGTCGGAGAGGTCCTAGAAAGCTCCAACAATACACAATGGCGATGGGTTCCAACAAAGTGGAACGTGGCAGATGGGGCGACGAAGGTCAATAGTACGGTGGGAACTAAGCAGTGGCTGCAGGGGCCAGAGTTCCTGAAATTGTACGAGAGCGAGTGGCCGCAACAACCACAGCATTTCGAAGAAACAGATATGACGGAGCTGAGAAAACACTTACACGTAACTCGAAAAAATTATGCCATAAAATTTAACGTGGAATATTTCTCAGAGTGGCGTCGCCTATACAGAGCAGTAGCAACATTCCTCTTGTACTTCGATCGATTGAACGCTAAACGACTCAACCGGACCAAACCGAACAATATTACTCCGGAACTGATCAAAAAGGCGATCAACCTACTCTTCAAGCAAGCGCAGGCTGAAGCATATTCCGCAGAAATTAGTTTACTACGTGCAAAGCTATCGGTAAGCAAACAAAGCAGATTGGCTGGATTAAATGTTTACCTCGATGAAAACGGGATCATGAGGACTCAAGGTAGAGCCGACTCCATCAACTGCAGGAAAGACGCTATCGTTATGCCAAGGGAAAGCTACATTTCGTTCCTAATAGTAAAGGCATATCACGTCGAAAATCACCATATGGCTCATGAGACGACCATAAACAACGTAATGGCCTCTTATTACGTGCCACGTTTGCGCGTTTTATACAAGTCTGTGCGTAAATCCTGCCAAAAATGTAAGATAAATAACGTCGTGCCTGAACCTCGACAAATGGCGCCAATACCCGCAGCGAGATTGGCCAGCTTCGCAAGACCATTTACGTATACAGGCGTCGACTACTTCGGACCCATACTGGTAAATGTCGGCCGGCATAAGGAGAAGAGATGGGGTGTGCTTTTTACTTGCCTGACACTCCGAGCAGTACACTTCGAAATAGCTTACAGTTTGGATACTAGCTCCTGCATCATGTGCTTACGCAATTTTATGGCACGCCGTGGTACGCCGATGGAAATATACTCGGACAACGGCACGAATTTTAGGGCCACCGAAAAAGCTGTACGAGAGGAGCTGATGAAGATCGATTTTGACAAGCTAACCATAAAATACGACCGCATTAAATGGCGCTTCAACCCACCCGGCGCACCCCATATGGGAGGCGCCTGGGAACGACTCGTCCGAACCACGAAAATAATTTTGAAAGGCATCTGCCCGATGTATTCTTTCAACGACGAAAGTCTTCGTAGCGCGCTGATGGAAGCAGAGTATATTATCAACTCGCGCCCGCTGACCTTTGTAAGTCTCGAGTCATCGGACGACATCGCCCTCACTCCAAATCATTTGTTGCTGGGCTCGACAGATGGCTACAAACCTGTTTGCAGAGACGAGCTGGATCTAAGGCAACGCTGGCACCAAACACAACTCTTCGGTGATCGATTCTGGCACCGCTGGGTAAAGGAATACGCTCCAGTTCTTACTCGACGGGTCAAGTGGTTTTACAAATCTATGCCAATAGCCGTTGGTGACGTTGTCATTGTCATCGATGAAAAGCTACCACGGAATCTATGGCCAAAAGGACGCGTCACCAACACGGTCATAGCTAAGGACGGTCAAGTTAGGCGCGTAACCATACAAACTCAGTGCGGTATTATGGAGAGGCCAGCGACAAAGGTGGCTAAATTAGACGTCGGCTTAGAAAGAGGTAAACAACCCTAGGGTAATTTACGCGGAGGGGGATGTTGCCGCCAAAACACCCATCGCCCGATAACATATCACCCATCGTCCGATAAACAAACGACCCATAGTGGAAAAGAAAAAAAATGACACATCGCCAAAAGTACGTGTTCGAAAAAGAAAGACAAATAGACGAAATTTTTTTAAAGCTGTGCTTTTCACAATTAATGAAATAAACGTGAATTAATAGACTGCTATTGAAAACAAGGACTTTTCTTTCTTTTTCCCCGTAACNTTTTTTGCAACCCTTAATGCTATAATTTCTTTAAGATCGCATTTCCATCAAAAGAAGGAATAATTTTGCTTCGCTCAAAATGGAATAGGTGATGCACTTATACATTCATTTTTTACTTAAATGTGTTAACTTTTTTATTATTACTTAAATATACTGATAATATCTTAAATTGATCTCAAACAGTGATTTAAAAAATTTTATATAGTTACATAGGCAATTACTGCTGTACCAAATACAGTCACTTACAAAAATATTTTGCATAAATTTTCTTGCAATATTCAAAATATTTTTCATGGTATTTTTTTGTTAATTAAAAAAAATATATAGCTCATTTTACAACAAAAATCATGTAAATCAAAATTTCACACTTTAGAGAAAGTTGGTTTAAGTTCACCAAATTATCATAAAAATATCAAACTTTTTAATCATAATTTTTACAAAAAATTCTATTATGCAGTTTTATAGCCCATTCAATTTAATACAATAAAGTGCAATTTTAAAGTTGCTAAAAACTCCCTTGATTTTTGAATTTTTTTTACTGACGATGTTGGGCATTTTCTTCCTTATAACGAATTTTTTTGTAGCAAAAAAAAATATAAAACGTCAACGGGATATTTTCGCAACTTCAAAATTGCACATACATATATATTTTTTTAAATTAACAAAAAAAAAATACATACATACATATATGTTTGTCAAATTTTATGTTTGTTTTTTGTTGATTGAAAATACTGATTTATCGCCTTAATAAATATGTAAATGAATTACAAT
>NW_016157386.1:67634-84236 GCF_001687245.7 Rhagoletis zephyria
CCTTTCACAAGGCGTCGTGTTCTTTTCTCAGCAGGTTGCGCTCTGATCCGGCAAAAGTGCTGCCTTTTCAGCCCTCAAATAAACGTGAGTGTGAGAGTTGCTCGGTTGATTTTTAATTTACGCTTGTAAAATTACAATCATTTTTCGTATCAGAAATAAGTATTTGATTTAAAATTACTAAAGACTTACAGGCCATGTGAATAATTCAGCTTTATTAAGTTCTATAAATAAATTGTGATGGAGTAGTATAATTTCTGTTTCATTCTCATATAAAAAACGCCACATTTTCTGAGGTTTCAGGGCAATGCAAAGTAAGAGTTCCCACATAAAAGGGCAGAACTTTTTTTGAGAAAAGAAAACGCTATATGACATTCGATACGATACTAGGATTGTGGTAATCGATTCCAAAAAATATCGTTTTAAAACTATCGAGTAGAAAATATCGGTATCGAATGCCAAAGTACCGATATGGTATCGTATCGTATCGAAACCTCTTTCTTTAGATAGCCATATAGCAATATTTACTTTATCTTATCAATTTACTTAAAGTGCAATTTTCTAACAGGGGCAACCCTCTTATTTGTTTTTCTTCCTATATTTTAAGTTAGTCCTCAGCAATGCATCGGTGAAAACTGCATTCAATTTCATGCATTAGTTTTCGAGTGATGCGCATACAACCAAACAGACAGACAGACGGACAGACAGACAGATAAAAATTCTAAAAATTAATGATTTGGATTTTATTGCTCTAATAAAGACCCCCCATGGTAATTTTTCTTTAATATCTAAAATGTAAAGACATCAGTCTGTTACAATTTTATTATATTGTATAGATTTACGCGTTTACGACAGCCAGTCGTTGATTGAATGACAGTTCGAACGAACTAGTATGTTAAGCTGCTCGCTCATGTATATCATAATACCGAATTACGATAACATGAGTACGATCGCGACTGTCATAATCCGATATTTACAGTTTTACGTGACGAGTTGCTGGTTCACGACTGTGACGATACGACCGGCTGAATGTAGTTTTAATAGATTGAATATTTTAGAATCTTTACATACTCATGCAAATAAAAATGTTTCTGCAAATCGCGATATTGGCCCACATTATTCTTGTCCGCTTTACGCCTTAAAGTTAACTTCGTTTTTCGTTCTTTTTACGTTGATGTTTATTTCTTTGTTGGCACTATATTAGTTTGTAATACTGTTTCCTTTGTATAACCTATGTACATATGTATGTATTTTGGGCATTAATTAGTCGCAACTAGTCTCATACGCGTACTAATGGAGACCTTACGGGTACTATTAACGATTTAATGATATGTACGCACTTAGTCAATGAAATTTCATGTGCGGCGTTGGAACATAGAGAGAGTATTCGCTTAACAAACTTGAGCACCCTGGTTTGCATCGCGGCTGGCGCAAATATTTATTTTTATCATTTTAAAGTGAGCAGTGTTGCCGCTTTGTGAGTAATTCCTCAAAACGTGAGGAATTTCGGGTGCGCTTGAGTATTTTTGAGCATTTTTATTTTGAAGAATTTTTGAGGAATTTTCTCTCAATATATTTGCAGATAACAAATGCAGCCATGTTTTACACAAGAGAAATGTTGAATCGTTTTGCAAATTTTTANAAAACGTGAGGAATTTCGGGTGCGCTTGAGTATTTTTGAGCATTTTTATTTTGAAGAATTTTTGAGGAATTTTCTCTCAATATATTTGCAGATAACAAATGCAGCCATGTTTTACACAAGAGAAATGTTAAATCGTTTTGCAAATTTTTAAACAAAAAGCTTTTCGAAGTTTTATAAAGAGCGAAATACACCACACAAGTGGCCTGTCAAACATTCTTCAAACCTACTTTTCCCATTGACTTGTTCAAGCAAAGAATTTTAGTTTTCTTCCGGTTCACAATATAAAAGGGTTTTGTTTTCTTCAATCTTCCTCTCTCGCGTCCTCATTACGTTGCGAATGAGGCGATTTTATCAAACACAACGTAACCGGTTTGATCAAACGTCAACATAGCGGCTTGTCAAACCTTCAAACACCCCCATACACAACATACATAGCTTTAAGGAAAGAGATATTTCGCTTGGTTTGTCAAGCCGCTTGTAAGGTGTTTTTCGCTCTTAAGCACATCTGCATTTGCTGCTAAATATTCAAAATGTTTCCGATAATTTTTTTCATTCCAACGTTATATTTTCAACTTATTTTAAACTTGCAAAATGTCGGTAACGAATGGAGAGAACACGCATTGTTCGATCATAAGGATTGATTTCATATTGATTTCTCATTAGATCCAGAAAACTATAGGAAAAGTTTTTGAATTAAAAGATTCTTCAGGTTCATATAAGTTTCCTAATTAAAAAAAAAATTATATTGNAAAGATTCTTCAGGTTCATATAAGTTTCCCAATTAAAAAAAAAATTATATTGGCATTACTAATATAGCCATTTTCTAATGCTTCAGTAGAACGTATATTTAGTAGTTTAAAAATGTGTAGGACTGACTTGAGGACCAGATTGAGCACTGATATAGTTGCAGCAATATTATATACAAACCAAGGCATAAAAAATAACGGTGATACTTTTTTGAACCGCAAGAACAAATATACCAATTGAATTGGAGATGTAATTAATTTTTATACTAAGTACCTGTAAATAGTATAAGTACACCATACTCATATCTGTAATAAGATAATTTTGAGTAATTTGTTCGGATTTTGAGGATTTTTCGTTTGTTTTTGAGGAATTTGGTAATTTTTTTGTGGCAACACTGGTGACTAGTCGCTTTTTGTACCAGTTCGGGTATAAAAGGGAAACAACTAAGACGGATTCACCGTTCGTGTCCGGACAATTTTTGATAGTAATTTTACGCGTTCCTTTACCCACTTTGTCTCACTGAGAGCGGGACAAAAATGTGCTAAACACTCTTTGTTCGAATCAAATTGATTTTGATTTTCTGTCCGAACGACTTGATGATTCGGGTTACCGCGTTCTCCTTTATATGCGTTTGCAGCGAATTGCATGTGTTATTTGCGCTCAAAATCGTATGTAGGCAACACTATCATCAGCTGTTTGTTTCAGAACAAAATTAAATGTGCCGAACTAAACGGTGAACCGTACTTCAGCACCCTCTCCGGCAAAAATGTTTTGACAGCAAATAGAAAGTTGTCCGGACACGAACGGTGAACCCGCCTTTAGTCTCTTCATAGGGCATGCTCGAACAAAAGCGAACAGTTCATTCCATATAAAGAGATCAAAAGTGGTATTAGTCGCACGTTCCTTTGCGATTGCTCCCGGAGTCATCCCGGATTAGTCGATTAGTATTTTTTGCAGGGAATGTTTAGTTGAACACCAGCAACCGATGAAGACACCATGCGCGTGTCGAAACAATTGTTTTAAAAAATGTGTTTGAAGGACAGATAAATTTTAAAACCTTTTTGAGAAAACGGCAACTAAGCGACTAAAAGGTTATTGTTTTAACTCATTTTATTCTTTTGACGTATCAGTCGCTTAGCACCCCAAATAAACATTTAATAATGTTATTGTTTGGGCATAGAATCCCAACCCTTTAAAATCCTGTCCCACCGAGTTGGAAAAATTGTTAACCACGTTTATTTTTAAGGTAGCGGTGATTCTACAACCCCAACCCCAACTAAAGCGTTTCTCTGTAATGTTTGTAAAATTTATTATCTCGCGTTGTGTTTTAGTTGAGTGAAAATATTTCTTTGATGTAACACTTTAAATTCATATACATATGTAAATACAATTATAACTTCCTCCGAACTAATAGGATAACGCTAGCTGGGATTTATTAATCGAATTAAGCAATTACTCGAAAACAATAGTCCACGATAATGTTTCCGTGAAAATTCATTTTGAAATGGTTTTTTTCCACTTGGCTGCATCATCGTATCCGTTTCGCAATCTATCCCGACTGCAGCACGAATATGTTTTTTGCAGACAAAACAATGGCGAAGGTGCTTGCTATCACAATTAAGCACTCCAGACACACGGCGTGCTCATTACAAAATTTGTATAACTTTCAACCCAAACCAACTGGGCACATCCTGGCATCATCAACCATGCTTCTTCTTTTGCAGAAGCTAGTAAATTCGTATACGTTTATTATAATTACATATGTATGGAAATACATACATAACTATTTACATATGGCCCAAAACGCGGACTGTTACATTACATTTTGGCTCACATTGATTTTCAAATACCTTATATTCATAAGTTGTAAATAAACATTGATGTTTCAAGTTATACGTTAAATAATGTACGTACTTGTATAATTATTCATTAATTAATATAAAAATGCTATCACTCACACAAGCTTATATGAAAATAGCTATTTACTCAAGGCTTAAAGGTGAGAAAAAAATCGATAGCGACTGTCAAAATTGGAAAGACCATTTTTTTTTCTTTTTGGAACTTAAAAACAAGAGTTTAGAGTATATTGTGCCAAAATTTCGCTGCAATCGCTGGCCTAGAAGATCTAAATAATTGCAATTGCTTAAATTATTGTTATTAAAGAATTAATTGTTTTGCAAATTTTATACTGCAAATCTTTCTATTGTAAAGGGAAAAGCTTCAGCAACTCTCATTTATTTGATCCAATTTCATCAAATGGGTCGCGAGTTACGAATTTTTCTCTCAAAAATTACAATATTCTTATAATACCAAAAAAAACCAAAACGAAGTGCAATTTCGAAAAACCGTCCAAAGTGTGTTTTTGTTCTATAATTATCTACAGATTCCCACAATTGTCTTCACTTTCCAGAATGTCAATGAAAATTCATTGACACAGTTGGCGTGGTTTGACTCATAAGTATGTGGCTATTTTAATATATACGCAAAATATATCGTAACTCCTCTTGTTTAGGAGTTATGAATGTTTCAACAGCGGACTGTAACATTACAATTTTTGGAAGTACTTTTTAAAGCTGCTTTATATTATCGAAAAAGTCTGCTCTCCTAATATAATATTTTCAAAAGTTGGTACGTAGTTTACTAGCTTAAGGACGGAACTCAAGAGCTACGTATTAATTGAACTGATAAAATTCATTTCGAGGTCAATATTTGCAAAAAATAGTCGTACTATTACGTTACAGAAAGAGACTGTTACGTTACCTGTGTGATAAATGTCTAGCGATAAGATTATAATTAGGTTTTTAAATAGCGTTTAGTGTGTTTTATGCAATAAGTAGCATGAATTTAGTAGATTTGCGATTTGACATGTAATCCAAAAAAACTAACAACATGATAATTATGAATACAGATCTGAAAGTTTCTGATAATGTGCAGCTGCAGGTCGTTTCAGAAGTAATTTTCAACGTAGAACTCGAGCTCGAGCTTAGAACTGCGCCAAGATGTTGAGGATTGTGGCGTTCGAATAGTAAACTAGTATAATGTATGTAGCTCTAAAATATTTATGTTTAAATGTATATTTCTTACAAATCTGGTAACGCCATAACTTATGACATTTCGTTTTCACCTACACATCGACTTGCTTGATAAGGAAAAGAACGTTTTTCTTTTTCTTCATGGACCTTCAGCAAGCAACTTCGTGTAACGCGTTAGAATCGCGATTTAAGTAAATATATTCGGTTTGCTGTGAACCTGCAAAAAACCAAAAGCCACCCGACTCTATATTTTGCGCTGTAACGTGGATAGCTATATTCTGGTAAGGTATACCTCAGCAGGGCTTCCGCGGGTGTATCCCCTACAGGATTTTCGAGGTCAATAGCAATTTTTGTTTTTCTCTAAGCCATTTAGTACTATTCTTACCCTTCAAAATGCGCATTTGAGTGGTGCTTAAAGATTTTTCCTTGAAAAGCTATGACCATTAAAAATGACGTAATGAGTTAGAAAGCAAATGCTTGGTTTGGCGGTGTTTTATGTATTTATTTATTTATTATTTTATGGCCATAACCCTTGAAGGAAAAATCGTATAGCACCATTCGAGAGTGGATTTTGAAGGACAACATTAGTACTAAAAAAATAGGCGAAATAGTTCCAGCAGTTTTTTTTTATTTAATCTGAAAATTTTCTTCTTATTTTAGCTTCTTATTTCAGTCCTTTTGGGCTTGTTCCATTTTAAATAACCTAATCCTCGCGTTATTTTATTTTTCTACGTAATACTTATTTTCTGAGCCTATGTAAGTAAAAAAGAATAAACTTTTAATTATAGGACAATAACACGTCGAATAGCTGTAAATAATGCTTGCAAAACGAGCCCTCTATCTAACTAATAAAAAAAAATTACCTGAAAATTCAATTAGTAAAAAAGACTGTTACGTTACAAATAGTTTTCCACCTAAAACACATGGATAAAGAAGAATACGAGGAACTATCTTATTTCACTGTGAAAAAGGGCCGAAAATACTCGAAGAAAACTAGACATTCCCATTTTTTAACCTGGTGAATTCCGCGCCAAAAAACTGTTTGATATTTTGAACTGTTACATTACATTAAAAAATACTGCCGACTTTATTTTCATATAGAAGACTAATAACTGATTTTTTTGTCAAATTCTTTTTATATTAACTCAAAAATAATACAAGGCAAACGAAGAGAAGCAAATATCAACTGCCACTTAGTTTCAAGTTGTGATTTTTTAATTTTCGTTAATTTAAAGATGTCTCGGGATTAAGTGAATTTTCGTGATTGAGAGAAGGAGAGTTGTGTCAATATTTATGTTGTCCGATACCTTAGAATATGTATGACCCAGGCATTATCCAAAATCTCCAAAACCTGAGAAAAAAATCCTTGCAAAAAATGCGACTAATCCGGGGTGACTTCGGGAGCAATCGCAAAGGAAAATGAGACTAATACCACTTTTGACCTCTTTATATGGAATGAACTGTTCGCTTTTGTTCGAGCATGTCCTATGAAGAGACTAATTGTTCTCCTTTATACCCGAAGGGCTACAAAAAGCGACTATTCACTTTTAAAAAATAAAAATAAAAATTTGCGCCAGCCGCGATTCGAACCATGGTGCTCATATTTCTTAAGCGAATACTCTCTCTGTGTGCCAACGCCGCACATGAAATTTCATTGACTAAGTGCGCACATATCATTAAATTGTTAATAGTACCCGTTAGAGATGAGTCCGGGGACTAATCTCCAATTATACTCGTAAGGGACCAGTCGAGACTAATTTATCTCCATTACTACCCGTATGAGACCAGTTGCGACTAATTAATGCCCAATTGTACTCGATTGAGAGTAATCTCGNGACTAATACCACTTTTGACCTCTTTATATGGAATGAACTGTTCGCTTTTGTTCGAGCATGTCCTATGAAGAGACTAATTGTTCTCCTTTATACCCGAAGGGCTACAAAAAGCGACTATTCGCTTTTAAAAAATAAAAATAAAAATTTGCGCCAGCCGCGATTCGAACCATGGTGCTCATCTTTCTTAAGCGAATACTCTCTCTGTGTGCCAACGCCGCACATGAAATTTCATTGACTAAGTGCGCACATATCATTAAATTGTTAATAGTACCCGTTAGAGATGAGTCCGGGGACTAATCTCCAATTATACTCGTAAGGGACCAGTCGAGACTAATTTATCTCCATTACTACCCGTATGAGACCAGTTGCGACTAATTAATGCCCAATTGTACTCGATTGAGAGTAATCTCGGAATACTCCCTTTAGAGATTAGTCGCACAATTTTTTGCAGGGATACTTCACCTTGGTTTCGTTTTCGGCGAAGTGGGCCATATGTACATATGTATGTACATTAGACTGCATCACCAAAAAAAGTTGCGGTTTTTCCGCCGGGATTACAAAATCTATTATATTTTAAGACGTCCACCAAAATATTTCGGAAAAATATTAAGATTTAAGCGAACTGGACCGATTTGAAAATACCTCCAAAAATATAGTTTTTTATGAATAAAAATAGTTTCTTAAAGAACTTTTTGAAAAACGTGCCCTCAGATGACAAAACAAATTAGGCTTAAAAATTCTGCATAAAAATATTTAGAAATCTTTTCAATGGAATCGTAATAATGAGATTTTTGATGCTGTTTTTTTACTTTTTTCAAAGATTGATTTACGAAAAACTTAAATAACTGGGCCAAAACTATTCTGATTTAGACTTATGGTATCTCGGTAGAAAGGTATTTTCCCACTGTTTTTATTTATGTGAAAAAGGCATTCGGGTCCCAATATTTTTTTTTTCAAACACCAACACATCTTAATTCAACTTTGAATGATATTCGTTCATCCTACCTTTCCCTTTCATCCTTTGAATGAGTTTATTAGCAACGATATAAAAAGGGTGAGAAAATACCTTTCCAATGATATCTCCCAAGTCTAAATCGGGAGAGGTTAGGCTCAGTTATTCAATTTTTTCTTATACTATCTTTGAAAAAAGGTAAAAACAGCATCAAAAATCTTATTATTACGATTCCGTTAAAATTTTTTTTTTAATTTTTTAAAAATATTTTTACGCAAATTTTTTTAAGCTTAAACCGTTTTGTCACTTGAGGGGATTTTTTCAAAAAAAATCTTCAAGAAACTATTTCTATTCATAAAAAACTCCATCTTTGGAGGTATTTTCAAATCGGTACAGCTCACTTAAATCTTAATATTTTTTGAAATATTTTGGTGGACCTCTTAAAATATAATAGATTTTATAATTCCAATGGAAAAACAGTACCGATTTTTTTTTTTTGTATGGGGAGTGATGCAGTCTAATGTACATACATATGCACGTACATGTGGAGAATTTCAGTTTGCGTCGGGAATCGGGGAATGGACCGTTTTTTGTGGGAAATTTCAGTTTACATGGGGAATCGGGGGATGAACTGTTTTCTGTAAGGAATTAGGTGGAAACAATTTTTTTTTTTGCTTCACTAATTTCATAATGATTTAAAAAAAATTTAAGTTGAAATGTCTCACCCGTCAACGTGGAATGAGCCGTCTGCAGTTTTGTAGCTCGTTCAATTCTAGTATAATAAAGCTCCAAATGGCTAAAGTTACCGTTGATTTTTTAGAATTTACTTTGTAGCATTTGCTTTCATATAACGAACAAACACAATTTATTTTATATGGAAGAAAACCGCAACACCTTCGGCCAAAAAAATTTAAAACGGAAATTTTTAGGTACTTCAGTGGGCTACAAACTGCGTACTCAAAATTTTTCTAGAACATCAAATTAAAGAGCTCGATACGAAAGCTTGTTGATTTTTTTTTTTAAATTATTGCACAAAGTTTGATACTTGGAATGAAACTGTTTTCGTTATACAATGAACTATATTTTTATAAAAATAACTCGAATTTAATTTAAAAAAAAAAATAATTGTGAAAACTTGTCAAAATTTGGTACGACTAAAAATTTTCCGACCGTTGTATGTATGTAAATATTATATTACATTTTTATACCCGAGCGCACTTGTGCACAGGGTATTATAACTTTGTTCGCATAACGGTTGGTTGTAACAGCCTAAAGGAATCGAGATAGACATAGACAAATGTATACATAAAAGATCAGAATGAAAAGAGAAGTCGATTAAGCCATGTCTGTCTGTCCGTCCGTCCGTCTGTGCGTGTACACGATAACTCGAGCAAAAATTGAGATATCTCAACAAAATTTGGTAGATAGGTTGCCCTTTATCCAAGGTAGGTTGCTATTGAAAATGGGCGAAATCGGACTATAACCACGCCCCCTTCTCATATAACGGTATATTTCAGTAAATATTGAATCCAAAATGTTGAAAATTGGTATATGATGCAGAATTTTGGAGCAAAATAATATTATTATGAAATTTTGGAAAAGGGGCGTGACCCCGCCCACTTATGATGAAATACCCTATCTTAGTAGCCGCTTCACCAATCCTTACCAAATTCGGTATGAGCCTTGCCCAGGACCTAGCTAAGAAATCTGTTGAAAATCTTTGAAATCGGGCAATAACCACGCCCACCTCCCATATAACGGTAATTTACAGAATACCCAATTCCGTGCACTCAATATCCTTAGTACGAGAAAGAAATTCCTTGCTAGTTATTCAAATCAGACTAAAATTACACCCACTTCCCGTATAACGGTTAATTTAAGACAGCCGAAAACTCAGATATTTCAATGACTGAGGACGCTAATTTACTCCGAGTTAATAGTTACAACTATCTCTTAACATTGAATAAGACTGCTATAGACTTTTAGGAATTGGGCGTGGCAGCGTGGCAGCGGTAACCACTTGATAGATTTCTACCAAACTTGGCTCAATTATTTTACTAAGTATAAGTCAGCATATTAGCGAAAAAGTTTGAAATCGGGGGAAAAACCGACTGTTTATTATGCAAATGTACTTTAGAGAAAGTTGAAACGACGATATTTGATACCTGCGCCGGGTATATAAAGTTCAGTTTCACCCGAACTTATACTTCTTTACTTGTTTTTTTATTAGAAGATGTCTATGGGTAGGTCTGCCAGACGTCCCGGTTTTCCCGGACATGTCCCGGTTTTAGACCATTTGTCTCGGTGTCCCGGTCTTAAAACTTCCCGGTTTTCGATTTGATTGCACAAATTTGAATAAAAGTTCAAAAACCACTGCACTACGAGAAAAAACGCGTTGTAATTTTCAGAAAAATTTTATGAATTCACTGAGGGAAAAACGCATAGTACCTAAACATGAATATATTTTTTATTTGATTATCGTTTTAAAATGTTCGTATTTAAAAATAATACTTTCACACCACGTACGCGTGGTGTTGATTCAAACTCAACATTTGAATGCACATTTACATGTCTGGCTGCAGCTGGGTGCGCGAAGATGCTTGCCACAATTTGCTAATTTCCAGAGAGTCTAGGTTCGAATCCCATTAGAGGCACCATGGAATTTAAATATTTTTTTAACTTAATAATGAAAAAGCAATCGGTAAGTGCAAAGCGCTGATTAATTAATATGTACCTAAATACGTTCAAAATGTCGCGCACAGAGTTTTACAATTATATTAAGGAAAAGACAGAAGTTTTGAAACAAGTTCACAGCAACGAAAAATTATCTTGTACATAAATTTTTTTTCTTTCATGAAACCTAGAGTACTTAACAGTGCCCTAAAAAGTTATTGGCTCGGAGGCTCTTTCATCAGATCACAATTTCTAATGAGATCCTTCAGAAAATTTTTTAAAATGTAGCTTTGGGGCCAATTAATAAAGTGCAAGTCTGAAGTTGCCAGATAATTACGTTGATTTTAGCTTTTTGTCTTTGCTGACAGTGTCTTCCATATAAAAAGAATTGTCGAACATAGTTTGTATGGAAGAAACTCTCAGCAAAAAAATACCAAAAATCAACTAAAATTTAATGGGCTGCAAAACTTCATTTTCAAAATTTTTATAAAAAGTCTGATTAGAAAGCTGCAAATTTGTATGCAAATTTATTGAAATTTCAAGAGTTTAGCACAAAATTTAGAAATTCTATTTTTATGTTTTTTGATGTATTTAGTATAAACTGTATTTTTATAAAGAATAAAAAAAGTTGCATGCACTGTGAAAAATTCTCTGTGCTTTAGTTGTGATAAGTTGTTTTGTTTTGTTGGCGTACGTTGTAATGATCTCATGATCTCATGTTTTTATGTTTTTGTTTTTGTCTGTCAAAATAAAATTTTACTAGATCCTTTCGCACGTAATTTTTGTCGAAACGAAAGGGAAAGGAGCAAGAGGCCCCCCAAAGGTGCCCCGGTTTGGCAACAGATATATTTGGCAGCCCTATCTATGGGTGGAGAATTTTACGAAATTTCGGGCAAAATCGGGGAATGTCTTTGTCGAAATAGGGGAATTCTCAAAAATTAGTTGGCTACCCTGATACATACATATGTATCACAAAATAGTACTTCGCTGCCTTAGAGTGAAAAGTTGCCAAGTTCACTTCCCTGCAGTGAAAAATTATCAATTGTTAAAACTAACCAACTTATAGTTAGCTTTTTGGCGAGATTTCGATTAATACCTCACTTTTAATTAGCTATGACAAAACCAACTTAAAGTGAATTATAAAGTCGTGCAGGAGTCATGCAGACGCAATCGGGAGTTGGTTTTCTTTACAAGTTTCTATTAAATATCCTCATACAAAAATTACTTTCAATACACTTTTTTTCTGAACTTCGCAGATTCTTTTTCATATTCAGGACAAATAAAAGGAAGATCGAAATTTTATACTATCATTTTGAAGTTATGTCTGACGGTGTTCGAATATGGGGCCACCCAGAGCAGAATATGTAAACAAATATGAAATGTAATAAAATAAAGTAAATAAAAAAGTAAAAAAACAAAAAAATATTTTGTTTTTCTTATTGATATTTTATGTCCAAAAGTAGTTAGTTACAAGTTAGTTGACATGTAATGCAGAGGTATCCAGGTCTGACTTTTTTGCGGCCATCGCCCCACAAAAGTAGTTAGCTTTTTTCGAACAAAATACACAGTTAATAGTTAGCACTAGTGTTCGCGTAAACAGACTAAAGTTAGGTATAAGCTAACGTCACTCCCTGCAGGGTTTTTATGCTTTACATGTTTATACAGAAAGCAATGAAAAAAAAAACGCGTGAGTACTAGGTACTCATGAAATTTTATGTGTAAACATATACGTACGGCAAAGAATAAAAATACGTTTATTATAAATATAATCTCAATCAAAGCTCTTTAGCTGTCAAATTGGTTGTGCTTTTTATTCTCACAATTTTAGGAAAAATTAAACTTATTCTCGGTGCCACCATGGTCACATTTTTTGCTACACATATTCTTCTTCTTCTTATTTGGCGCTGTAACCGCCTAAGCGATTTTGGCCGAGTTCAACAAAGCACGCCAGTCGTTTCTTTTCTCTGCCAACTGGCGCCAATTGGAAATGCCAAGTGAAGCCAAGTCCTTCTCCACCTAGTCTTTCCATCTCGGTGGGGACCTTCCTCTTCCTCTGCTACCACCAGCGGGTTCCGAGTTGAATACTTACAGAGCTGGAGCGTCGGTGTCCATTCGAACGACATGACCAAGCCAGCGGAGCCGCTGTATTTTAATTCGCTGCACTATATCAATGTCGTTGTAAAGCTCATACAGTTCATCGTTCCATCGTCTACGGTACTCGCCGTCGCCAACGTGTAAAGGCCCGTAAATCTTCCGCAAAATCTTTCTCTTGAATACTCCAAGAGCCGCCTCATCGGATGTTGTCATTGTCCATACTTCTGCGCCATATACCAGCACGGTCATGATGAGTGACTTGTAGAGTTTAGTTTTCGTACGTCGAGAGAGGACTTTACTCCTGAATTGCCTACTTAGTCCAAAGTAGCACTTGTTGGCAAGAGGTATTCTGCGTTGGAGCTCCATGCTGACATTATTATCGGTGTTAATGCTGGTTCCCAAGTAAACGAAATTCTCTACTTTCTCGAAACTATAACTGCCAACAGTGACGTGGGAGCCAAGGCGCGAATGTGCAGATTGTTTCTTTGATGACAGGAGATACTCCGTATTGTCCTCGTTTACCACCAGACCCATTCGCTTTGCTTCCTCATCCAACTTGGAAAAGGCAGAACAGACTTCGCGGTTTTTGATGCGATGATATCGATGTCACCGGCATAAGCCCGCAATTGCACGCTCTTGTAGTAAATTGTTCCTGAGCGGTTCAGTTCTGCAGCTCTTATTATCTTCTCCAATATAAGATTAAGGAATCACATGAAAGAGAGTCGCCCTGTCTGAAGCCCCGTTTGGTGGCGAACGGCTCGGAGAGGTCTTTCCCAATTCTGACGGAGCTGGTGGTACTGCTCAACGTCATTTTACACTACTTGCTAAACATATTATGCTATTTAAATATAATTTAACTTAGTATTTTATTAAAAATACCTTTACACACCTCTTTTCCTTGCTAGCGTCAATTTCTGTTTACTTTTACATTTGACATTCCTCCACTTCTTCACAAATATAATCGATAAAACTAGGTTGGACACCAAAAAGTTATCGGTTTAATCTGAGATAATTTTATAATTACAATTTTGTATGGCTAATCTTTTTTTCTAATTACAGATTAGTGACTTAAGCTCGAAAATGAGGATAATATTATGGTATGTAAACCTATTAGGCGAATCAGTTACATAGATACATACACATAATTTAAGTAATTTTGCTGATTCCTAAATTAAGTTTTTCTTTTAGGAATATGATATGTGGTTCTGCTTCATCTGCCACTAGGTTTACGTTAAAGTCATGAATACATATAGCATATCATCTTTTGGTTGCAAAATGGGAAGCTAAATTCATTTGTTCGGCATTTCCTCTTACTCTCGTCTTCTCTTTGCGCAATCTTGTATTTGCTGTGCTCCAGTAGTCAAGGAACTTACAGGTTTTTGCACGAACTTCCAGGAAGTTGCAGGAAATATGACCCCGTACTCCAACATCATGTAATTGAGAGCGGTGTAGAGATTGAAGTTGCAAGATTTTACCCGATCCTTTTTTCGTTCCGTAAGTTTTGCTGTTACCCACTTTTTACTCTCACTTCAGAGAGAGATTTTGCCGTTTGAGCTTTTTCCAGGATTTAACATGAAAAGTTTTGGATCAGAGCTATTATATCATCCATACATATGTATATTAGACATACATATATTTATGTATGTTCATCAGTTATCAGCGTTCCCAGTTAAAGGGATTTCAGTGTTTTTTTTTTTTAATTTTCGCTTTGCTTTTTTATCAATAGACTACTGCCCTTCGAAATTTTCTGCCGGGCTAGGCGTTACAGCTACGCAAATTTTACCCCTACCGAAACCAAAGATGTATACACATCAAAAAAATCATTCATTCCCAACAGATGGATGCCCTGTTTCACCAATCAATTTTAAAACTTCTCTTTTCCGAACAAAATTGTCTCATTTTAAATTTTAACAGGCTGATAATTTTTTTTATATATATTTTATTGTATAGGAAATGCAATCCGAAAATCCCACAAAACGGCAAGGTATTCTTTGACAGCCCTTAAAATTCCAGGTTTATAAAAATCAGACAGCAATAAAAATCATGACAGAGTAGCTCATGCAAAAATTCACTGAAACATATGTTGTTGTTGATGGTTGATTGTGGCACAATTCAACAATAAAACGGGGTGATAGGTTTACAAAATGAATTAATACAAAAGAAATACCAAACAACTTTATGAATTAATTTACAAACACAATAAACTAATCTTATAAGAAAATCAACCCAAAAAATATTACAAGAATTTACGCATTAATTTAAATCTTTAACCAAATTTAGCTTCCTTTATAAACAATATTACTTTTTTAAAAAACGCCATATATACACTGTAAAATTACAAAATTTTTAAAAAATCTCAAATTTGTTTCTGAAAGCATTTAAACCAAGATTTTCAAAAAAGCTGGGTTTCAGTAGCTCCACAGTAAACTCAGTTAGCAGAAATATTATGATTAAATTTATACAAATACATACATCTTACTATATGTATGACTAATGTGACCAACTTTTTCAAAGCTCAAAGAAGTACAGAAACTGAAAACCAAAGATAGTATGAAAGTAATGAAAAAATGGTAAAAGCAGAGTATACAAAAACAGTAACAGTGTACCAATTCAACAAATAAATTGTATTAATTAAAAATCTATACGAAATATTTATTATTCTAAGACAAGGCGCTTATTCCCAGCGATCTACTAATCGTACAGAGAGAAGTCATGTATCAAATTCAAGTGCTCGATCTGAAACTTTGCACGAACATTTCAGATTTAAAAATCATCAGACCACTTTTGAAATATTTGCATGGACCAATTTTTAAAGTTTTACATTGAACAAGGCATCGTTATGTTCATTTCAATAGGCGCAGCAACTGCGGAGCGCTCTGAATATGGAGTAAAAAAGGAAGCCCACAGCAACACCTTGAATATGGAGTGAGAAGGGAGTCAAAGTGTTTTTTGTTATCTTGTTTTTTTTTTATCTAGTCTGTGAATTGAAAAAGAAATGTTCAATCATGAAGAAACTGATCGTCGTTTCCGAGTATTTCTGAAAAGCGACACCCCAAAAAAAGCTTTTGACGTTATGGCAGTTTCAAATGCATTTACAGGTAAACAATAATGCATACAAAATTACGTTTGTCAAACTTTAGAACTTTTCAGATGTATTTAAAAAAAATATGCTGGATCTTGCAAAGAATTCCATAAAGCGGGCGCCAAGTGGTTCCAAACCTAAACGTACTTTAAACAAGATAAAAAATTTTTGTTTGATTTACTTCAGGATTTTTCCGTTTTTATTTGTTTTTTACTGAATAATATGTAAATAATTTTTTGATTTACCGGTTTCTCAATAAAAAGAAATGATGAAAACACTTTACTCTTATTAATTATAAACAAAATTAAGAACATTTTAAAAAACCGTAAAACACCCCTTATCGGTATATTATCGAACTTCGCTGGTATGCTGGAAACAATATTTTTGAACAAATAATTTTTTTTTTATTTTAAATTTTACATATACATATGATTTTAAAATGCTGCAAAACTTAAAAAAAAAAACTCCAAGAGCCGCCTCATCGGATGTTGTCATTGTCCATCTTCTGCGCCATATACCAGCACGGCATGATGAGTGACTTATAGAGC
>NW_016157386.1:84261-90168 GCF_001687245.7 Rhagoletis zephyria
CATTGCCAAAGAACTGTTTTAAATAAATGTGGGATTATTTCAAATTTCTTTTGCGAGTTAGAGAAGGTCGAGAACTCTCCCCGGACTCAAAATTTAAGGCAAATACAATTTCGAGATGTACATTTAGTAGACTGGGTCGTTCAACCTGGTGTAAGTAATCAAAAACATATGAAGGATCAAGCAATTTCGTGTCCAAAAAATTAGCACTGTATGATTGTTAATAATGAAATGGTTAATATCTCAAGTAGCACACTGGTGTATAACTTGGTGTAAATTTGTGAATTTTGGTACAATTAATCAGATTTATACCAAAATTCGTAAACTTACACCAAGTTATACACCAGTGTGCTACTTGAGATTTTGTCCGGATAAGAAAATGTTAACTATGACATCGATACTGTCGTTTCTGAATATCCACAGGAGCAAGTAAGATTTGCCACAGAATTTTTAAACTCTCTAACGCCTTTTATTTTTTCTAGATTGAGTAGCCATCTATAATCAAATTTGTCACATAGAGAAGTGACTAGATGACTGACCTTTTGAATTTTTGGAAACAGTTAAAGAAATTTCAACTTAAAAGTAGTACCATGGCATATCAAACAGGTATTAAAGCAAAAACAACATTTATGTGTATTTTGTTGTTGCTTGTCTTACCTAGAGTGTCAAAAACTGTTCTGATTTTGAGTAAAAACTAAAAATTAAATTTTGAAAAAAAAAATAGTGCGACTTTCTTTCTTAGTAGATTTTGTTTGCTTCTCGAAGCATTGATCCACCAGTAATCAGCGTTTGTGCTGCGGAGTTAGGGGAATGTTCCAAACGCTGCTTTTCAATCGCTTGTTTTGTATGGGAAAAGGTTTCGCATGCAAAAGGATTTTGACAATTTATTTTTTTTGTGAGAAGAAATTAAATATATTAGACATTTCAGAGACCGAATAATTAAAAAAAAATCAAATTAGCTGCTCTACTGATACTTAATGCTTAATGTGCCTTGGGTAGTACAAATCATTGCAATGAAGTACATTTGACTGTACTTCGAAGTACGAAGTACAACGGCTCAAAAAGAAGTACTGTACTTCCGAAAGAAGTACGGTTGGTCACATTAAGTATGACCCACAATAAGTATATTTAGAAGCTTTGTACTAAAAACATCTACGCCATTCTTTTTTGATTTAAACCATGGATTTTTATCTTTAGATGCTATCACATCAACAACATCTGAATTCCAGTTAGAACAAGCTTGATTAATCTTCTCTTTAAAATTGTCCCATCACTCAAAACTATTTTTCAACAAAGCCTCTTTCGGCGTAAAATCCAAATTAAGAGCAACTAACTCCCCGGAAGTCGAAGAAGTCGAAGTACGAAGTAGTGTTCGCGTAAACAGACTAAAGTTAGGTATAAGCTAACGTCACTCCCTGCAGGGTTTTTATGCTTTACATGTTTATACAGAAAGCAATGAAAAAAAAAACGCGTGAGTACTAGGTACTCATCAAGAATGATAGAATACAAGATTGCGCCAATGAGAGAGGATTTTTGAGCGTAATTTTTGCGTGACGTCATCTTGGTGCAATTGCGAGAGAGAAATGCCAAAACGCATATAAAAATATGTAAACAATGCAGAAAAATGTGTTAATTTTAATATTACATGGCTCAATTTGGCAGGAATCAATAAATAAACAAAGACTGATTAATTAGGAACACGTAGCAATAATTTTGGACATGTAGCCCTTTAGGTAAGTGCGATTTTTAGCACATGAAAAAATGGATGTATTAACAGCGTTTGCAATTTCATGTAGACCAAAAGGAAAGGTGTGCAGGAAAGTGAATTTTTGGACTAGCCATTGTAAAAAGACATGCAGAGTGCATATTTATATTTGTGGACGGTAGCCAACCACCATAAACTCCACAGCTGTTGACTCCACAGCTTTTATTTGATGACTTTTGTACCATTTCCGAGAGGATGCACGAGTATGGCTTCTTGGGAAACAAATATTCTATGTAAGTAAAACATAATTTAAGCTGAACTTTTAAATGTATAATAATTTGGCCACTGTTTTGTATTAGGTACGTAATAGCGCGGTAAGATGCCGCTTGAATTAGCGCCTGGCGACCTTACCCACTGGTGCATTACCTCATACCAGCACTAAAAAGAATCAGGTACTAACAAGTAATTTTTAGCGAAAAAAAAAAACTCCCATATAAAAAAAAAATATATATATATATCTCATGATCCACTGATCGGATCTCAACCAGATTATTATGGGACCACCTCTGAGACACTACCTTTCCGATGCAAAAAGAATTATCGGTTGACGTGGTCCAAAGTTATGCGGTAACATACATAAAAAAAAAATAAAAAAAATAAAAATATTCCGACGAACTGATAACCTCCTCCTTTTTTGGAAGTCGGTTAAAAATAAGTAGGTAATAGTAGTACTGAAGTTCATGCATCTATTTCCTGTAGAAACTGCTTTTGTATGATTTGTATGTATGCCATTGCCAGTAAACTTAGGGCTGCCAGACGTCCCGGTTTTCCCGGACATGTCCCGGTTTTAGACTATTTGTCCCGGTGTCCCGGTCCAACCTTAAAATGTCCCGGGTTTCGTTTAAGTTTCCCGGTTTTCGATTTGATTGCACAAATTTTGCATAAAAATGACTACACTGAGAGAAAAAACGCGTTGTAATATTAAGAAAAATTTTATGAATTTACTACGCATAGTAAACATGAACATTTTTTATTTCATTATCGTTTTGAAATGTTCGTACTTTAAGACAATACTTTCATACCACGCACACGTGGTGTTGAATCAAACTGAACATTTGAATGCACATTTACATGTCTGGCTGTAGGTGAGTGCACGAAGATGCTTGACACAATTTTCTAATTTCCAGAGCGTCAGGGTTCAAATCCCATTACAGACAGCATGGAATTTACATATATTTTTTTTAACTTAATTATGAAAAAGCATCCGTTAAGTGCAAAGCGCTTCATTTCAATATTGGCGTATTTCAGCTGAACATTTCTATACTAATTACTAAAATTTGTATACTTAAATTTATTACGAGTTGGGTTGGTGCTCTTTCATATGCGATTTTTTTTTTAATTTAGCACATTTTGCACAAGCAATAGTTGATGATTAATATAAGTATGTACCTAAATACGTTAAAATGACATGCACAGAGTTTTACAATTATATTAATCAAAAGCCAGAATTTTTGAAACAAGCTCACAGCAACGAAACAAATGACTGATATTTTAATGTTACCTTGTATTTAATTTTTTTTTTCTTTCGTGAAACCTAGATTACTTATAAGTACCGTGCCGTACAAAATTATTGACTCGGAGGCTCTTTCATCAGATCACAATTTCTAATCAAATCTTTTAGAAAAGTTTTGAAAATGTAGCTTTTGAGCCAATTAATAAAGTGCAAGTCTGAAGTTGCCAGCAACTTGCGTTGATTTTTTGCAATTATTTATTTTTTGCTGACAGTGTCTTCCACATACAAAAAAATGTCGAACATAGTTTGTATGGAAGAAACTCTCAGTAAAAACAATACCAAAAATCAACTAAATTTTTATGGGCTGCAAAACTTCATTTTCAAAATTTTTATAAAAAAGTCTGAATAGAAAGATGCGAATTTGTATGCAAAATTATTGCATTTTCCCGAGTTTTGCACAAAGTTTAGGAATTTTATTTTTATGTTTTCTGATGTATTTAGTATAAACTGTATTTTTATAAGGAACAAAAAAGGTACATGCATTGTGGAAAATTCTCTGTACTTTAGTTGTGATAAATTGTTTTGTTTTGCTGGTGAACGTTGTAATGATCTCATGATCTCATGTTTTTATGTTTTTTTTATCAAAATAAAATTTTACTACATCCTTTCGTACGTAATTTTTGTCGAAACGAAATGGAAGGGAGCGAGAGGCCTCTCCCCTCTCTCCCTCCCCCTTAAGTGTCTCGGTTTGGCAACAGAGATATCTGGCAGCCCTAAGCAAACTAAACCAGCAACTGTCTACATTCACCATAGAAATGTACCTACTACAATTCCCCAAGGAAAGGCCAACATGGTTTCATGTAGAAGCCCATAGCTCACACACATAGCACAAAGCTCGATTTGGTGTTTAATGCATCTCCTCGCCGGCAGAACTGCTTCCACTTTTTCGCCAGGTTTGCGTCCGAAGGAAACGAAAAAAAAAAACTTATATCGCACGCATTCCTTTTGTTTTCACTATTACACTTTGCCACTGCACACTTCGCTTTGCTTTGTAATGTCTTAATAATTGTTTAAAACTACGCAGAAATATTAATACACAAATATTAAAATTGTTATTTGGTTTTTTCGTATGCTCACAATCAACAATTGCCCCAAGATGACGTCACGCACACAGCTGATTCTGTCAAAATCACAAAGAGCGGATTAGCGGTACCACGATTGGCGCAATCTCTATTTCTCTCAATCGTGTTATAGAGCGTGGTTTTCGTACGTCGAGAGAGGACTTTACTCCTGAATTGCCTACTCAGTCCAAAGTAGCACTTGTTGGCAATAGTGATTCTGCGTTGGATTTCAATGCTGACATTATTATCGGTGTTAATGCTGGTTCCCAAGTAAACGAAATTCTCTACTTTCTCGAAATTGTAACTGTCAACAGTGACGTGGGTGCCAAGGCGCGAAAAAGCTCAATAAAAACATTAAAAATAAAATTTTAATAAGCCACAATAACATTGACAAATAAATAGCTTAGGAAGAGCCTGCCTGAAACTATACAAAAAAAAAGCAAATAAGCAAATGGATGTATAGAATTGACAACAACAACCACGCTGTCGAGTTTAAATAGCGGCAAATCAGCTGCACTTGATAGTAGTTGGTTGAATAAGGAAAATATCTTCTCCAACATCAGATTAAAGAAGTCACATGAAAGGGAGTCGCCCTTTCTGAAACCCCGTTTTGTGGCGAACGGCTCGGAGAGGTCTTTCCCAATTCTGACGGAGCTCGTGGTATTGCTCAAAGTCATTTTACACAGCCGTATGAGTTTTGAGGGGATGGAAAATTCAGTCACAGCGGCGTATAGGCAACTACTTTTAGTGCTGTCAAAAGCGGCTTTAAAGTCTACAAATAGGTGGTGAGTGTCGATCCTTTTCTCGCGGATCTTTTCCAAGATTTGGCGTATTGTGAATACCTGGTCTATGGTAGATTTGCCAGGTCTAAAGTCACACTGATAAGGCCCAATCAGTTCATTGACGGTGGACTTCAATCTTTCACACAATACGCTCGATAAGACATTGTAACCTATGCTTAGAAGGCTGATCCCGCGGTAGTTGGCGCGAATGGCGGATTGGGCAGAGCACACTTAAATTCCAGTCGTCGGGCATGCATTCATCCGACCATATTCTGCACAAGAGTTGATGCATGCACCTTATCAACTTCTCGCCGCCGTACTTGAATAGCTCAGCTGGCAGGCTGTCAGCTCCAGCTGCTTTGTTGTTTTTCAGCCGCGTTATTGCTATACGTACCTCGTCATAGTCAGGCGGTGGAACTTCGACTCCGTCATCATCGACTGCGGGCTCGGGTTCTTCTTCTCCACAACTTTCCGTGCTTCTACCATTTAGTAGGGCGGAAAAGTGTTCCCTCCATAATTTAAGTACGCTCTGGACATCAGTTACTAGGTCGCCATTATTGTTCCTACAGGAGTACGCCCCGGTCTTGAAACCTTCCGTAAGTCGCCTAACTCTCTGGTAAAATTTTCGGGCATTCTTCCTGTCGGCCAGCATTTCAAGCTCTTCGCACTCACGTATTTCGGCCTCTCTCTTCTTATTGCGGCAAATACGTCTCGCTTCCCTTTTCATATCCCTATAGCGGTCCCACATAGCGCGCGTTGCGCCCGATCGCAGCGTGGCCCTGTAGGCGG
>NW_016157386.1:90193-91570 GCF_001687245.7 Rhagoletis zephyria
CATCTTTTTTCTCTGCAGCTTCCTGACACTCCTCATCGTACCAGTTGTTCTTTCGGGCTCGCTGAAATCCGACTACTTCTTCGGCGGCGGTACCTAATGAGCGGGAAATGTGGTTCCACTGCTCGCATATGTCGGTTGTTGAAGAATGCTCTCTGAGAGCAGGTGTAAGAGTCGAGTAGCGAAAGCGCTGGCTGTCTGTTGTGATTGCAGCTTTTTGACGTTAAGCTTTCCTTGCATATTTGGGCGCACATTTTTTGCTGCACAGAGGCGGGTTCGTATCTTGGCTGCAACAGGATAGTGGTCCGAGTCGATGTGTGGGCCTCGGAGTGTGCGTACGTCTAAAACACTGGAAGGGGTCCGCATCCCTCGTATGAAATTGTTGCTTTGTTCATTCTTCTTGCTTTTGAGTATACACATATGTACATATATGAGATTTTCTTTAAATCAGTAAGATATATTTATGTATCTATATCTCGTCGTTTAAAGTACAAAAACGAGTATCAACATAATGCAAAACCGCGTATGAGAGGTTGCATAAATTATTTTTTAGAGAGTAAAAACATTCATATTTCAAAATTGTTCTCTCTTTTATAAAGCAATCGCATTTCTGGCTAGTATATTTCAGCACAAATAGATAAGGCAAGAGCTTCGGTGAGCAAATTCAATTTTTGTCAATAAATGTCAGTTACGCGGCTTTGCAGAACGACGTTCCAGGGTTTTGTACTTTAAACGACGATATACATACAGTGCCGGACAAAAGTATTAGCACAGAGAATTTTTCGCAATAACCTAAAAGTTTTTTATTCTAATTTATTTTCGATAATTTTTTATAAATATATAGTTCGTCCTACACCAAAAAACATAAAAACTTAATCTCTAAATTTTGTGCAAAACTCAGGAAAATTCAACAAATTTGCATACTTATTTGCAACTTTCGATTCAGATTTTTTAGAAAAATTCTAAGTATGCAGTTTTATAGCTCAACTAAATTTAGTATAACAAAGTGCAAGCTTGACGGTGCTAAAAAATCGCATTGATTTTTGGCAATTTTTTTTCAGTTAGGTTCTTCCGTACAAAGTATGTTCGACAATTATTTTTTGTATAGAGAAAATGAGCAACACCTTCTACTAAAAAAATGTGCAAAAATCAATGCAATTTTTTAGATACTTCAAACTTGCACTTTGTTATACTAAAATTAGTTGGGCCATAAAACTACATACTTAGAATTTCTCTAAAAAATCTGAATAAGAAGTTGCAAATTAGTATGCAAATTTATTGAATTTTCCTGAGTTTTGCACAAAGTTTAGAGATTTTGCTTTTATGTTTTTTGGTGAAGTACGAACTATATTTTTATTAAAAAATATTGAAAATAAATTA
>NW_016157386.1:91595-95311 GCF_001687245.7 Rhagoletis zephyria
AATGGCTTGATTACATTGCCGAAGAATTTTTGTACAATTCTCCAATTAAAAGAAAAATTGATTGAACGCGTGTTTCCAAATATTGCTCAAAATTACCTGGATCACGATTGGTTGAGAGAACGCGCAATACTGTCACCAAAAAATGTGCATGTCACTTAAATCAATTTNGCTCTTTCTATTTTGGACTTTGGAGAATCAACACAATGCAGAATTTACGTAGAAATCAACAGCTTTTTGGTGGTGCTTTGGTATTATTGTCAGGTGACTTTCGACAAATATTGCCCGTGATTCCACGATCAACACCGGCAGATGAGATCAATGCATGCTTGAAGTCTTCCCCTCTGTGGCGATATGTGCAAAAATTAACATTACACATAAACATGCGTGTTCAGTTGCACAATAATCAATCTGAAGATCGGTTCTCGAAGCAATTGTTAGAGATCGGAAATGGCAAAGTTCGAATCGATAATACAAATGGCTTGATTACATTGCCGAAGAATTTTTGTACAATTCTCCAATTAAAAGAAAAATTGATTGAACGCGTGTTTCCAAATATTGCTCAAAATTACCTGGATCACGATTGGTTGAGAGAACGCGCAATACTGTCACCAAAAAATGTGCATGTCAATTAAATCAATTTTCAAATTCTAGAAAAATTGCCAGGTGAAGTGACAACATATAAATCTGTTGATAGCGCAATGAATCAAGATGACGCAGTGAATTATCCAGTTTTTGAATTCATTGGAACCGCCTGGTACGCCACCACATTGTTTGAATCTAAAGGTCGGCTCATCAATTATTTTACTACGGAATTTAAATGCTCCAAAACTGTGTAATGCCACAAGACTGGCAGTAAAAAAATTGATGGCGAATTTAGTTGAAGCAACAATACTGACTGGCAAAGGGAAAGGTGAAATTCTGCTCATACCGCGTATTCCACTGATAACAACAGACATGACGTTTGAATTCAAGCGTTAGCAATTCCCAGTGCGTCTAGCATTTGCCATGTCCGTCAACAAGGTGCAAGGACAAACTCTTCAAGTATGCGGATTGAATTTGGAGGAGCCGTGCTTTTCGCACGGGCAGCTATACGTGGCCTGTTCAAGAGCTGGCATTCCAAATTGTTTATTTATTCATACCCAAGATGGAAAAATAAAAAATGTTGTATATCCAAATGTGTTGGATTAAGATTTAAAATAAAGAATCAAAAATTTTGAAATAAAACAAATGATAAATCTTCATATAGAAAAATTCCAGGATTTTTCATTCATTTTTCAATATTTGGTGTAGAGAAGCACACCGGAGTACCGCTAGTGTTATATAATTTTTTATACCTTAGAAGTATAGTTAAGCCTTAAAAGGGGTGTAAAGGAATAAGGCTTGCCTATTTATATGTAAGATAGCATAGCGTATGCATTAGGTTCCATGCCCCTATATATCGGAGTTAATATTTCTGGATTTGACGATGTTATATCCTTCTAATCGGTCTATGTTTTATTGAAAAAGGGGTTTAAAAAGTTTATTATGGCTTACTTATATACCTATAGATGTATAGCGTAGGGTATACGTTAGGTTCTAACGTATATTTATTTAAAGGTATAGCACAGCGTATGCGTTAGTTTTCACGCCCTTATATATCGGTGTTAACATTTCTGGATTTGACGAAGTCATTTCCTTCAAATCGGTCTACGTTTTATTGAAAAAGGAGTTTAAACAATTTATCGTGCGAACTTATATACTTATAGATGTATAGCCCAGAGTATGCATTAGATTCTAACGTATATATATTCACACATGCGCTACCGCTTCATCAGCCAGCTCGCATAACTCTCTCTCTCTCTCTCTCTCGCATATCAGGCATATGGAGGTAATCCCTACCTCCTCTACTCCTCTAACTCGATCACAACTCGAAACCTGGTCTCCCGCACTCCCTCTGCTAAACATGGTCCTTGGAGCCGGATCACCCGCGGCTTATGATACAGTCCACTAGACCAGGGGTTCTTAAACTTTTAAGATGATGGAACCCTTACTAACCGCATTTCATTTTATGGAACCCCACATCAAATTACTAAAAATCAAAGGCAGAGCAATTTAAATATGAATAAAAACTTTTACTAGAAATAGTATACATATTTTAAATTTTAATGTGAAGAACGAAATTGTTTCACTATTGTAATTATTGTATAAAATAGTAGTTCGATATAATGTCTGAAAGCTGTATGCACATTTCTGGGGTAGCATCCAATTTCGACCTGAATCTGTTTCTTGTATAAGTGTAGGCTGAATCCCTTGTTGACAGAGTACGTTGTGACAGAAGGAGGCAAAGTTAAGATGGCCTTTTTAGCCACTTCATGATATTTACTCTTAACACTAACTCAAAACTCTTTCAGAGACACAGATTCAAATGTGTGTTGTTACAATGTCGAAGTACTCTGGAGATATATGAATGCTTCGTAAATGGATTTTGCACCAAACCGGCATTACTACTACCATCCGAAAAATAATCTGACAAAGATTTCAGGTGATTTACCAAGTGCCCAGTTATGACGTTTCACATTTCATTTGGCAATTCGTCGCGTTCCTTGTAGAAAGTTGTATGTAACCCTTTGGCTACAGCAGCCAACAACACATACCGGTTAGAAAAAAAAACTGGCACGCACAAGGTCAACGCTCTTATGTAGGTATGGCACTCAGTATGGCAATCACACCAACTACGAGTACATACATATGTATGCTTGAAAATAGATAATTGCGTCTGGGTCAAGCTGTTTATAGAACTTTTCTTTCTGTGTGCAACTCATACCGACCGCCGTGATTATTCATACCAAAATTAATTTCCCAAGGGGTTCCGCGGAACACACTTTAAGAAGCTCTGCACTAGACAATCAAGTCGTCCGCATAAACAAAGAGCACCCTCCAGTACTGCTGGAGTCAATCGCTACTTTTGAACCGCTACTGCACCGACTCCTAGGTAAGTAGCTACTCTATTAACCCGTGGTAGTGCACATGGTAGTGCAGAGTCGAACCAGTCGTAAGCAGAATAGCGAAAAACGACGAAAGAGGGCGCCCATAACCACACAAGTGACTACTTTAGTAACTCCCGGTAGTGCAGAGAGAGCCGATGGTGACTACCGGACATTGCCATGTAAAAGTAATCGATGAAATACACTACAAGTAGTCGGTCGGTAATTGACGGTGTTTAACAGGTAACTACCGATTCATCAGTCCTGTAGTCGCTCCCCCGTACTGCAGGGCAGCGAAAACACACACGCATTTGTATAGCATTTCTCACATAAACCAATTGCAATGTTTACAAAGTTTCCTAACAAAAACTAAAAACATTTGTCAAGGTTATATATTTTTATTTAATTTTACTTATTATATATTCAAAACTTACTCCTTTGTTGAAAAAAATATAATTTATTATTTATTATTTTTTTAATGTTGCCGAACCACTTTGAGCAACATTTATGTTATACAAGTAGTCACAACGAAAAGGGGCTGAAAACTAAGTGGTTCTATAATTGTGGCAGGTCTCAACTAAAACAAACCTTTAAAAAAATAATCTTAACAACAATATTTACATATGTGACCTGGTCTACGGAAAGGGGGCTTAGGTGTCAAAAAATCAATTTTCACTTTTTGGTTGATTCGGATGGAAGATGAGATGCTTTTTCACATGGTGAAAAGCAGAAAATCCTAACTTGCTTAGAAGT
>NW_016157386.1:96961-98415 GCF_001687245.7 Rhagoletis zephyria
GACGAAGCGAGCAAATGCCGCGAGAAAAGCCGCAGTGGTCAGATCAGAACATAGCTCGAGGTGTACTGCCTTTGTCGTAAAGCATACAAAGACAGCCACATAACCCTTCGTAAAGGTTGAAGTCCTTAACATGGAAGCCTTTATCTGGAAAGGCCCAGCAAAGTCAATACCAGTGGTAGTGAAGGGCAGAGTGAAAGTGCAGCGTTCAGGTGGAAGAGCTGCCATGATCTGCGTGCGCATCTTCTGCTTATGTATAGTGCAGACTTTACACATAAATATGCATTTTTTGATCTGTGGCTTTAGTCGTGGAATATAATATTCTTGTCGGACCATTTGTTGCATGAGGCGATGTTCGGCATGTAGCATTAATAAGTGGAGAAATCTGAGGTATAGTGTTGCAAATGAGGATTTCTCTGGTATTATTATGGGGTGGTGTTCGTTATATGTGAGGCTGGAGTTCGCTAGCCGTCCATTAGCACGAAGCAGACCTTTCGTGTCTAAAAATGGATTGAGTACTAGAAGTTGACTCTTTTTATCAATTGGTTTTAATTCTCTTAGCAGTAATATTTCGCGGCTGAAATAGCGCGTTTGAGTGTATGCAACAAGGGAAACCTTTGCTTTTTGTAGGTCTTGATGCGTTAACATGTTATCTGGGGAATTCGGTGTTTTCTTCACCTTACTTTTGAGGCGCTCTACGAATTTGAACATATAGGCGACTACCTTTAGGGCACGGGGGAACGAGGAAAATCGTTCTACTATGTCATTGTCATCCAGTATTGTGTGAAAGGTTTCGACTTTTCGACTTTCTGGGGCAATTGTGTTGCGTATGGGGGATTGTGGCCAGAATTGTTGTGATTCTATTAGCCAGCTGGGGCCGTTCCACCAGAGTGAGGTGGTGGCGAGGTGCAAGTGTTTGCAACCTCTTGTGCCAAGATCGGCGGGGTTATCAGCACTGGCTACATGTCGCCAAGTTGCCGGCCCAACTAAATCAAGTATTTGGGCTGTGCGGTTGGAAACATATGTTTTCCATGAGTGGGGTGGTTTTTCTAACCAAGCTAAGACGATCTCTGAGTCTGACCATAGATATAATTTTTGACTGGTCATGTTTAAATGCGTTTGCACAGTTGAGGCTAATTTTGCGAGTAGAAGCGCGCCACACAGTTCAAGTCGTGGTAGACTTAGTGTTTTGAGAGGTGCCACTTTGGCTTTTGCTACTAACAAATGGCTTGAAATTGTGCTGTTAATTTGGGTGCGCACATATATAGTTGCGCAATATGCCTTTTCAGAGGCGTCGCAGAAGCCATGCAGTTCTACTTGGTATTCGGGGGAGTAATTTACCCATCTAGGGATTTGTATCTCTGCAATAGCGTGCAAGTTGTTAGCAAATTGGGACCATTTTACCAAGCGAAGTGGTTTCACTTGCTCGTCCCATTCGGTTCCGTCTAGCCATAATT